>NW_028263255.1:300000-469000 GCF_982192425.1 Myodes glareolus
ATTTAGAAAGTGAAGCAACACTCCATTCACTTCGCACAGTGAATTGAAGTGTTGGAACAGACAGCTTCTCTTTCAGAGAAATGCATGTGAGTTTCTTGTGAATGATTGAAAGTAGCTTAAAGAACTTTTAAAATAAATTTATTTTCTCTGAAAGGACAGCATTTAGAAAGTGAAGCAACACTCCATTCACTTCGCACATGAATTGAAGTGTTGTAATAGACTGCTTCTCTTTCAGAGAAACGGATGCGAGTTTTTTGTGAATGCTTGTAAGTTGCTTAAGGCACTTTCAAAGGAAAGTGATTTTCTCTGAAAGGACAGCATTTAGAAAGTGAAGCAACACTCCATTCACTTCGCACAGTGAATTGAAGTGTTGGAACAGACTGCTTCTGTTTTAGAGAAACGGATGTGAGTTTTTTTGTGAATGCTTGTAAGTAGCTTCAGGCTCTCTCCAAGGAAAGTGATTTTCTCTGAAAGGACAGCATTTAGAAAGTGAAGCAACACTCCATTCACTTCGCACAGTGAATTGATGTGTTGGAACAGACAGCTTATCTTTCAGAGAAATGCATGTGAGTTTCTTGTGAATGCTTGTAAGTAGCTTAAGGCACTTTCAAAGGTAAGTGATTTTCTCTGAAAGGACAGCATTTAGAAAGTGAAGCAACACTCCATTCACTTCGCACAGTGAATTGAAGTGTTGGAACAGACTGGTTCTCTTTCAGAGTAACGCATGTGAATTTCTGTTGAATGCTTGTAAGTAGCTTAAGGCACTTTCAAATGAAGTGATTTTCTCTGAAAGGACAGCATTTGGAAAGTGAAGCAACACTCCATTCACTTCGCACAGTGAATTGAAGTGTTGACACAGATAGCTTCTCTTTCATAGAAACTCATTTGAGTTTCCTGTGAATGCTTGTAAGTAGCTTAAGGAACATTCAAAGGAAAGTGATTTTCTCTGAAACTACAGCATTTAGAAAGTGAAGCAACACTCCATTCACTTCGCACAGTGAATTGAAGTGTTGGAACAGACTGCTTCTCTTTCAGAGTAACGCATGTGAATTTCTGTTGAATGCTTGTAAGTAGCTTGAGGCACTTTCAAATGAAGTGATTTTCTCTGAAAGGACAGCATTTAGAAATTGAAGCAACACTCCATTCACTTCGCACAGTGAATTGAAGTGTTGGAACAGACAGCTTCTCTTTCATAGAAACGCATTTGAGTTTCCTGTGAATGCTTGTAAGTAGCTTAAGGCACTTTCAAAGGAAAGTGATTTTCTCTGAAACTACAGCATTTAGAAAGTGAAGGAACACTCCGTACACTTTGCACAGTGAATTGAAGTGTTGGAAAAGACTGCTTCTCTTTCAGAGTAACGCATGTGAATTTCTGTTGAATGCTTGTAAGTAGCTTAAGGCAATTTCCAAGGAAAGTGATTTTCTCTGAAAGGACAGCATTTAGAAAGTGAAGCAACACTCCATTCACTTCGCACAGTGAATTGAAGTGTTGGAACAGACTGCTTCTGTTTTAGAGAAACGGATGTGAGTTTTTTTGTGAATGCTTGTAAGTAGCTTAAGGCTCACTCCAAGGAAAGTGATTTTCTCTGAAAGGACAGCATTTAGAAAGTGAAGCAACACTCCATTCACTTCGCACAGTGAATTGATGTGTTGGAACAGACAGCTTCTCTTTCAGAGAAATGCATGTGAGTTTCTTGTGAATGCTTGTAAGTAGCTTAAGGCACTTTCAAAGGAAAGTGATTTTCTCTGAAAGGACAGCATTTAGAAAGTGAAGCAACACTCCATTCACTTCGCACAGTGAATTGAAGTGTTGGAACAGAAAGCTTCTCATTCAGAGAAATGCATGTGAGTTTCTTGTGAATGATTGAAAGTAGCTTAAGGCACTTTCAAAGGAAAGTGATTTTCTCTGAAAGGACAGCATTTAGAAAGAGAAGCAACACTCCATTCACTTCGCACAGTGAATTGAAGTGTTGTAATAGACTGCTTCTCTTTCTGATACGGATGTGAGTTTTTGTGAATCCTTGTAAGTTGCTTAAGGCACTTTCAAAGGAAAGTGATTTTCTCTGAAAGGACAGCATTTAGAAAGTGAAGCAACACTCCATTCACTTCGCACAGTGAATTGAAGTGTTGTAACAGACTGCTTCTGTTTTAGAGAAACGGATGTGAGTTTTTTGTGAATGCTTTTAAGTAGCTTAAGGCACTTTCCAAAGAAAGTGATTTTCTCTGAAAGGACAGCATTTAGAAAGTGAAGCAACACTCCATTCACTTCGCACAGTGAATTGATGTGTTGGAACAGACAGCTTCTCTTTCAGAGAAATGCATGTGAGTTTCTTGTGAATGCTTGTAAGTAGCTTAAGGCACTTTCAAAGGAAAGTGATTTTCTCTGAAAGGACAGCATTTAGAAAGTGAAGCAACACTCCATTCACTTCGCACAGTGAATTGAAGTGTTGTAACAGACTGCTTCTCTTTTAGAGAAACGGATGTGAGTTTTTTGTGAATGCTTGTAAGTAGCTTAAGGCACTTTCCAAGGAAAGTGATTTTCTCTGAAAGGACAGCATTTAGAAAGTGAAGCAACACTCCATTCACTTCGCACAGTGAATTGAAGTGTTGGAACAGACAGCTTCTCTTTCAGAGAAATGCATGTGAGTTTCTTGTGTATGATTGAAAGTAGCTTAAAGAACTTTTAAAATAAATTTATTTTCTCTGAAAGGACAGCATTTAGAAAGTGAAGCAACACTCCATTCACTTCGCACAGTGAATTGAAGTGTTGTAATAGACTGCTTCTCTTTCAGAGAAACGGATGCGAGTTTTTTGTGAATGCTTGTAAGTTGCTTAAGGCACTTTCAAAGGAAAGTGATTTTCTCTGAAAGGACAGCATTTAGAAAGTGAAGCAACACTCCATTCACTTCGCACAGTGAATTGAAGTGTTGGAACAGACTGCTTCTGTTTTAGAGAAACGGATGTGAGTTTTTTTGTGAATGCTTGTAAGTAGCTTCAGGCTCTCTCCAAGAAAGTGATTTTCTCTGAAAGGACAGCATTTAGAAAGTGAAGCAACACTCCATTCACTTCGCACAGTGAATTGATGTGTTGGAACAGACAGCTTATCTTTCAGAGAAATGCATGTGAGTTTCTTGTGAATTCTTGTAAGTAGCTTAAGGCACTTTCAAAGGTAAGTGATTTTCTCTGAAAGGACAGCATTTAGAAAGTGAAGCAACACTCCATTCACTTCGCACAGTGAATTGAAGTGTTGTAACAGACTGCTTCTCTTTTAGAGAAACGGATGTGAGTTTTTTGTGAATGCTTGTAAGTAGCTTAAGGCACTTTCCAAGGAAAGTGATTTTCTCTGAAAGGACAGCATTTAGAAAGTGAAGCAACACTCCATTCACTTCGCACAGTGAATTGAAGTGTTGGAACAGACTGGTTCTCTTTCAGAGTAACGCATGTGAATTTCTGTTGAATGCTTGTAAGTAGCTTAAGGCACTTTCAAATGAAGTGATTTTCTCTGAAAGGACAGCATTTGGAAAGTGAAGCAACACTCCATTCACTTCGCACAGTGAATTGAAGTGTTGACACAGATAGCTTCTCTTTCATAGAAACTCATTTGAGTTTCCTGTGAATGCTTGTAAGTAGCTTAAGGAACATTCAAAGGAAAGTGATTTTCTCTGAAACTACAGCATTTAGAAAGTGAAGCAACACTCCATTCACTTCGCACAGTGAATTGAAGTGTTGGAACAGACTGCTTCTCTTTCAGAGTAACGCATGTGAATTTCTGTTGAATGCTTGTAAGTAGCTTAAGGCACTTTCAAAGGAAAGTGATTTTCTCTGAAAGGACAGCATTTAGAAAGTGAAGCAACACTCCATTCACTTCGCACAGTGAATTGAAGTGTTGGAACAGACAGCTTCTCTTTCATAGAAACGCATTTGAGTTTCCTGTGAATGCTTGTAAGTAGCTTAAGGCACTTTCAAAGGAAAGTGATTTTCTCTGAAACTACAGCATTTAGAAAGTGAAGGAACACTCCGTACACTTTGCACAGTGAATTGAAGTGTTGGAAAAGACTGCTTCTCTTTCAGAGTAACGCATGTGAATTTCTGTTGAATGCTTGTAAGTAGCTTAAGGCACTTTCCAAGGAAAGTGATTTTCTCTGAAAGGACAGCATTTAGAAAGTGAAGCAACACTCCATTCACTTCGCACAGTGAATTGAAGTGTTGGAACAGACTGCTTCTGTTTTAGAGAAACGGATGTGAGTTTTTTTGTGAATGCTTGTAAGTAGCTTAAGGCTCACTCCAAGGAAAGTGATTTTCTCTGAAAGGACAGCATTTAGAAAGTGAAGCAACACTCCATTCACTTCGCACAGTGAATTGAAGTGTTGGAACAGACAGCTTCTCTTTCAGAGAAATGCATGTGAGTTTCTTGTGAATGATTGAAAGTAGCTTAAAGAACTTTTAAAATAAATTTATTTTCTCTGAAAGGACAGCATTTAGAAAGTGAAGCAACACTCCATTCACTTCGCACAGTGAATTGAAGTGTTGGAACAGACAGCTTCTCTTTCAGAGAAATGCATGTGAGTTTCTTGTGAATGCTTGTAAGTAGCTTAAGGCACTTTCAAAGGAAAGTGATTTTCTCTGAAAGGACAGTATTTAGAAAGTGAAGCAACACTCCATTCACTTCGCACAGTGAATTGAAGTGTTGTTACAGACTGCTTCTGTTTCAGAGAAACGGATGTGAGTTTTTGTTAATCCTTGTAAGTTGCTTAAGGCACTTTCAAAGGAAAGTGATTTTCTCTGAAAGGACAGCATTTGGAAAGTGAAGCAACACTCCATTCACTTCGCACAGTGAATTGAAGTGTTGACACAGATAGCTTCTCTTTCATAGAAACGCATTTGAGTTTCCTGTGAATGCTTGTAAGTAGCTTAAGGAACATTCAAAGGAAAGTGATTTTCTCTGAAACTACAGCATTTAGAAAGTGAAGCAACACTCCATTCACTTCGCACAGTGAATTGAAGTGTTGGAACAGACTGCTTCTCTTTCAGAGTAACGCATGTGAATTTCTGTTGAACGCTTGTAAGTAGCTTAAGACACTTTCAAAGGAAAGTGATTTTCTCTGAACAGACAGCATTTAGAAAGTGAAGCAACACTCCATTCACTTCGCACAGTGAATTGAAGTGTTGGAACAGACTGCTTCTCTTTTAGAGAAACGGATGTGAGTTTTTTGTGAATTCTTGTAAGTAGTTTAAGGCACTTTCAAAGGAAAGTGATTTTCTCTGAAAGGACAGCATTTAGAAAGTGAAGCAACACTCCATTCACTTCGCACAGTGAATTGAAGTGTTGGAACAGACAGCTTCTCTTTCATAGAAACGCATTTGAGTTTCCTGTGATTGCTTGTAAGTAGCTTAAGGAACTTTCAAAGGAAAGTGATTTTCTCTGAAACTACAGCATTTAGAAAGTGAAGAAACACTCCATTCACTTCGCACAGTGAATTGAAGTGTTGGAACAGACAGCATCTCATTCAGAGAAATGCATGTGAGTTTCTTGTGAATGATTGAAAGTAGCTTAAGGCACTTTCAAAGGAAAGTGA
Source organism: Myodes glareolus (assembly GCF_982192425.1). Taxonomy (NCBI): domain Eukaryota; kingdom Metazoa; phylum Chordata; class Mammalia; order Rodentia; family Cricetidae; genus Myodes; species Myodes glareolus. The sequence continues at coordinate 305,577 of NW_028263255.1, forward strand.
TTTTCTCTGAAAAGACAGCATTTAGAAAGTGAAGCAACACTCCATTCACTTCGCACAGTGAATTGAAGTGTTGTAATAGACTGCTTCTCTTTCAGATACGGATGTGAGTTTTTGTGAATCCTTGTAAGTTGCTTAAGGCACTTTCAAAGGAAAGTGATTTTCTCTGAAAGGACAGCATTTAGAAAGTGAAGCAACACTCCATTCACTTCGCACAGTGAATTGAAGTGTTGTAACAGACTGCTTCTGTTTTAGAGAAACGGATGTGAGTTTTTTGTGAATGCTTTTAAGTAGCTTAAGGCACTTTCCAAGGAAAGTGATTTTCTCTGAAAGGACAGCATTTCAAAAGTGAAGCAACACTCCATTCACTTCGCACAGTGAATTGAAGTGTTGGAACAGACTGCTTCTGTTTTAGAGAAACGGATGTGAGTTTTTTTGTGAATGCTTGTAAGTAGCTTAAGGCTCTCTCCAAGGAAAGTGATTTTCTCTGAAAGGACAGCATTTAGAAAGTGAAGCAACACTCCATTCACTTCGCACAGTGAATTGAAGTGTTGGAACAGACTGCTTCTGTTTTAGAGAAACGGATGTGAGTTTTTTTGTGAATGCTTGTAAGTAGCTTAAGGCTCTCTCCAAGGAAAGTGATTTTCTCTGAAAGGACAGCATTTAGAAAGTGAAGCAACACTCCATTCACTTCGCACAGTGAATTGATGTGTTGGAACAGACAGCTTCTCTTTCAGAGAAATGCATGTGAGTTTTTTGTGAATGCTTGTAAGTAGCTTAAGGCACTTTCAAAGGAAAGTGATTTTCTCTGAAAGGACAGCATTTAGAAAGTGAAGCAACACTCCATTCACTTCGCACAGTGAATTGAAGTGTTGTAACAGACAGCTTCTCATTCAGAGAAATGCATGTGAGTTTCTTGTGAATGATTGAAAGTAGCTTAAGGCACTTACAAAGGAAAGTGATTTTCTCTGAAAGGACAGCATTTAGAAAGTGAAGCAACACTCCATTCACTTCGCACAGTGAATTGAAGTGTTGGAACAGACAGCTTCTCTTTCAGAGAAATGCATGTGAGTTTCTTGTGAATGATTGAAAGTAGCTTAAAGAACTTTTAAAATAAATTTATTTTCTCTGAAAGGACAGCATTTAGAAAGTGAAGCAACACTCCATTCACTTCGCACAGTGAATTGAAGTGTTGTAATAGACTGCTTCTCTTTCAGAGAAACGGATGCGAGTTTTTTGTGAATGCTTGTAAGTTGCTTAAGGCACTTTCAAAGGAAAGTGATTTTCTCTGAAAGGACAGCATTTAGAAAGTGAAGCAACACTCCATTCACTTCGCACAGTGAATTGAAGTGTTGGAACAGACTGCTTCTGTTTTAGAGAAATGGATGTGAGTTTTTTTGTGAATGCTTGTAAGTAGCTTAAGGCTCTCTCCAAGGAAAGTGATTTTCTCTGAAAGGACAGCATTTAGAAAGTGAAGCAACACTCCATTCACTTCGCACAGTGAATTGATGTGTTGGAACAGACAGCTTCTCTTTCAGAGAAATGCATGTGAGTTTCTTGTGAATGCTTGTAAGTAGCTTAAGGCACTTTCAAAGGAAAGTGATTTTCTCTGAAAGGACAGTATTTAGAAAGTGAAGCAACACTCCATTCACTTCGCACAGTGAATTGAAGTGTTGTTACAGACTGCTTCTGTTTCAGAGAAACGGATGTGAGTTTTTGTGAATCCTTGTAAGTTGCTTAAGGCACTTTCAAAGGAAAGTGATTTTCTCTGAAAGGACAGCATTTGGAAAGTGAAGCAACACTCCATTCACTTCGCACAGTGAATTGAAGTGTTGACACAGATAGCTTCTCTTTCATAGAAACGCATTTGAGTTTCCTGTGAATGCTTGTAAGTAGCTTAAGGAACATTCAAAGGAAAGTGATTTTCTCTGAAACTACAGCATTTAGAAAGTGAAGCAACACTCCATTCACTTCGCACAGTGAATTGAAGTGTTGGAACAGACTGCTTCTCTTTCAGAGTAACGCATGTGAATTTCTGTTGAACGCTTGTAAGTAGCTTAAGACACTTTCAAAGGAAAGTGATTTTCTCTGAACGGACAGCATTTAGAAAGTGAAGCAACACTCCATTCACTTCGCACAGTGAATTGAAGTGTTGGAACAGACTGCTTCTCTTTTAGAGAAACGGATGTGAGTTTTTTGTGAATTCTTGTAAGTAGTTTAAGGCACTTTCAAAGGAAAGTGATTTTCTCTGAAAGGACAGCATTTAGAAAGTGAAGCAACACTCCATTCACTTCGCACAATGAATTGAAGTGTTGGAACAGACAGCTTCTCTTTCATAGAAACGCATTTGAGTTTCCTGTGATTGCTTGTAAGTAGCTTAAGGAACTTTCAAAGGAAAGTGATTTTCTCTGAAACTACAGCATTTAGAAAGTGAAGAAACACTCCATTCACTTCGCACAGTGAATTGAAGTGTTGGAACAGACAGCATCTCATTCAGAGAAATGCATGTGAGTTTCTTGTGAATGATTGAAAGTAGCTTAAGGCACTTTCAAAGGAAAGTGATTTTCTCTGAAAAGACAGCATTTAGAAAGTGAAGCAACACTCCATTCACTTCGCACAGTGAATTGAAGTGTTGTAATAGACTGCTTCTCTTTCAGATACGGATGTGAGTTTTTGTGAATCCTTGTAAGTTGCTTAAGGCACTTTCAAAGGAAAGTGATTTTCTCTGAAAGGACAGCATTTAGAAAGTGAAGCAACACTCCATTCACTTCGCACAGTGAATTGAAGTGTTGTAACAGACTGCTTCTGTTTTAGAGAAACGGATGTGAGTTTTTTGTGAATGCTTTTAAGTAGCTTAAGGCACTTTCCAAGGAAAGTGATTTTCTCTGAAAGGACAGCATTGCAAAAGTGAAGCAACACTCCATTCACTTCGCACAGTGAATTGAAGTGTTGGAACAGACTGCTTCTGTTTTAGAGAAACCGATGTGAGTTTTTTTGTGAATGCTTATAAGTAGCTTAAGGATCTCTCCAAGGAAAGTGATTTTCTCTGAAAGGACAGCATTTAGAAAGTGAAGCAACACTCCATTCACTTCGCACAGTGAATTGATGTGTTGGAACAGACAGCTTCTCTTTCAGAGAAATGCATGTGAGTTTCTTGTGAATGCTTGTAAGTAGCTTAAGGCACTTTCAAAGGAAAGTGATTTTCTCTGAAAGGACAGCATTTAGAAAGTGAAGCAACACTCCATTCACTTCGCACAGTGAATTGAAGTGTTGGAACAGACTGCTTCTGTTTTAGAGAAACGGATGTGAGTTTTTTGTGAATGCTTGTAAGTAGCTTAAGGCACTTTCCAAGGAAAGTGATTTTCTCTGAAAGGACAGCATTTAGAAAGTGAAGCAACACTCCATTCACTTCGCACAGTGAATTGAAGTGTTGGAACAGACAGCTTCTCATTCAGAGAAATGCATGTGAGTTTCTTGTGAATGATTGAAAGTAGCTTAAGGCACTTTCAAAGGAAAGTGATTTTCTCTGAAAGGACAGCATTTAGAAAGTGAAGCAACACTCCATTCACTTCGCACAGTGAATTGAAGTGTAATAGACTGCTTCTCTTTCAGATACGGATGTGAGTTTTTGTGAATCCTTGTAAGTTGCTTAAGGCACTTTCAAAGGAAAGTGATTTTCTCTGAAAGGACAGCATTTAGAAAGTGAAGCAACACTCCATTCACTTGGCACAGTGAATTGAAGTGTTGTAACAGACTGCTTCTGTTTTAGAGAAACTGATGTGAGTTTTTTGTGAATGCTTGTAAGTAGCTTTAGGCACTTTCCAAGGAAAGTGATTTTCTCTGAAAGGACAGCATTTAGAAAGTGAAGCAACACTCCATTCACTTCGCACAGTGAATTGAAGTGTTGGAACAGACAGCTTCTCATTCAGAGAAATGCATGTGAGTTTCTTGTGAATGATTGAAAGTAGCTTAAGGCACTTTCAAAGGAAAGTGATTTTCTCTGAAAGGACAGCATTTAGAAAGTGAAGCAACACTCCGTTCACTTCGCACAGTGAATTGAAGTGTAATAGACTGCTTCTCTTTCAGATACGGATGTGAGTTTTTGTGAATCCTTGTAAGTTGCTTAAGGCACTTTCAAAGGAAAGTGATTTTCTCTGAAAGGACAGCATTTAGAAAGTGAAGCAACACTCCATTCACTTCGCACAGTGAATTGAAGTGTTGGAACAGACAGCTTCTCTTTCAGAGAAATGCATGTGAGTTTCTTGTGAATGATTGAAAGTAGCTAAAGGAACTTTCAAAATAAAGTGATTTTCTCTGAAAGGACAGCATTTAGAAAGTGAAGCAACACTCCATTCACTTCGCACAGTGAATTGAAGTGTTGTAATAGACTGCTTCTCTTTCAGAGAAACGGATGCGAGTTTTTTGTGAATGCTTGTAAGTAGCTTAAGGCACTTTCAAAGGAAAGTGATTTTCTCTGAAAGGACAGCATTTAGAAAGTGAAGCAACACTCCATTCACTTCGCACAGTGAATTGAAGTGTTGGAACAGACTGCTTCTCTTTCAGAGTAACGCATGTGAATTTCTGTTGAACGCTTGTAAGTAGCTTAAGACACTTTCAAAGGAAAGTGATTTTCTCTGAACGGACAGCATTTAGAAAGTGAAGCAACACTCCATTCACTTCGCACAGTGAATTGAAGTGTTGGAACAGACTGCTTCTCTTTTAGAGAAACGGATGTGAGTTTTTTGTGAATTCTTGTAAGTAGTTTAAGGCACTTTCAAAGGAAAGTGATTTTCTCTGAAAGGACAGCATTTAGAAAGTGAAGCAACACTCCATTCACTTCGCACAGTGAATTGAAGTGTTGGAACAGACAGCTTCTCTTTCATAGAAACGCATTTGAGTTTCCTGTGATTGCTTGTAAGTAGCTTAAGGAACTTTCAAAGGAAAGTGATTTTCTCTGAAACTACAGCATTTAGAAAGTGAAGAAACACTCCATTCACTTCGCACAGTGAATTGAAGTGTTGGAACAGACAGCATCTCATTCAGAGAAATGCATGTGAGTTTCTTGTGAATGATTGAAAGTAGCTTAAGGCACTTTCAAAGGAAAGTGATTTTCTCTGAAAAGACAGCATTTAGAAAGTGAAGCAACACTCCATTCACTTCGCACAGTGAATTGAAGTGTTGTAATAGACTGCTTCTCTTACAGATACGGATGTGAGTTTTTGTGAATCCTTGTAAGTTGCTTAAGGCACTTTCAAAGGAAAGTGATTTTCTCTGAAAGGACAGCATTTAGAAAGTGAAGCAACACTCCATTCACTTCGCACAGTGAATTGAAGTGTTGTAACAGACTGCTTCTGTTTTAGAGAAACGGATGTGAGTTCTTTGTGAATGCTTTTAAGTAGCTTAAGGCACTTTCCAAGGAAAGTGATTTTCTCTGAAAGGACAGCATTTCAAAAGTGAAGCAACACTCCATTCACTTCGCACAGTGAATTGAAGTGTTGGAACAGACTGCTTCTGTTTTAGAGAAACGGATGTGAGTTTTTTTGTGAATACTTGTAAGTAGCTTAAGGCTCTCTCCAAGGAAAGTGATTTTCTCTGAAAGGACAGCATTTAGAAAGTGAAGCAACACTCCATTCACTTCGCACAGTGAATTGAAGTGTTGGAACAGACTGCTTCTGTTTTAGAGAAACGGATGTGAGTTTTTTTGTGAATGCTTGTAAGTAGCTTAAGGCTCACTCCAAGGAAAGTGATTTTCTCTGAAAGGACAGCATTTAGAAAGTGAAGCAACACTCCATTCACTTCGCACAGTGAATTGATGTGTTGGAACAGACAGCTTCTCTTTCAGAGAAATGCATGTGAGTTTTTTGTGAATGCTTGTAAGTAGCTTAAGGCACTTTCAAAGGAAAGTGATTTTCTCTGAAAGGACAGCATTTAGAAAGTGAAGCAACACTCCATTCACTTCGCACAGTGAATTGAAGTGTTGGAACAGACAGCTTCTCTTTCATAGAAACGCATTTGAGTTTCCTGTGAATGCTTGTAAGTTGCTTAAGGAACTTTCAAAGGAAAGTGATTTTCTCTGAAACTACAGCATTTAGAAAGTGAAGCAACACTCCATTCACTTCGCACAGTGAATTGAAGTGTTGGAACAGACAGCTTCTCTTTCAGAGAAATGCATGTGAGTTTCTTGTGCATGAATGAAAGTAGCTTAAAGAACTTTTAAAATAAATTTATTTTCTCTGAAAGGACAGCATTTAGAAAGTGAAGCAAGACTCCATTCACTTCGCACAGTGAATTGAAGTGTTGTAATAGACTGCTTCTCTTTCAGAGAAACGGATGTGAGTTTTTGTGAATCCTTGTAAGTTGCTTAAGGCACTTTCAAAGGAAGGTGATTTTCTCTGAAAGGACAGCATTTAGAAAGTGAAGCAACACTCCATTCACTTCGCACAGTGAATTGAAGTGTTGAAACAGATAGCTTCTCTTTCATAGAAACGCATTTGAGTTTCCTGTGAATGCTTGTAAGTAGCTTAAGGAACATTCAAAGGAAAGTGATTTTCTCTGAAACTACAACATTTAGAAAGTGAAGCAACACTCCATTCACTTCGCACAGTGAATTGAAGTGTTGGAACAGACTGCTTCTCTTTCAGAGTAACGCATGTGAATTTCTGTTGAATGCTTGTAAGTAGCTTAAGTCACTTTCAAATGAAGTGATTTTCTCTGAAAGGACAGCATTTAGAGAGTGAAGCAACACTCCATTCACTTCGCACAGTGAATTGAAGTGTTGGAACAGACAGCTTCTCTTTCATAGAAACGCATTTGAGTTTCCTGTGAATGCTTGTAAGAAGCTTAAGAAACTTTCAAGGAAAGTGATTTTCTCTGAAACTACAACATTTAGAAAGTGAAGCAACACTCCATTCACTTCGCACAGTGAATTGAAGTGTTGTAATAGACTGCTTTTCATTCAGAGAAATGGATGTGAGTTTTTTGTGAATGCTTGTAAGTAGCTTAAGGCACTGTCAAAGGAAAGTGATTTTCTCTGAAAGGACAGCATTTAGAAAGTGAAGCAACACTCCATTCACTTCGCACAGTGAATTGAAGTGTTGTAACAGACTGCTTCTGTTTTAGAGAAACGGATATGAGTTTTTTGTGAATGCTTGTAAGTAGCTTAAGGCACTGTCAAAGGAAAGTGATTTTCTCTGAAAGGACAGCATTTAGAAAGTGAAGCAACACTCCATTCACCTCGCACAGTGAATTGAAGTGTTGGAACAGACAGCTTCTCTTTCAGAGAAATGCATGTGAGTTTCTTGTGAATGATTGAAAGTACCTTAAAGAACTTTTAAAATAAATTTATTTTATCTGAAAGGACAGCATTTAGAAAGTGAAGCAACACTCCATTCACTTCGCACAGTGAATTGAAGTGTTGTAATAGACTGCTTCTCTTTCAGAGAAACGGATGTGAGTTTTTTGTGAATGCTTGTAAGTTGCTTAAGGCACTTTCAAAGGAAAGTGATTTTCTCTGAAAGGACAGCATTTAGAAAATGAAGCAACACTCCATTCACTTCGCACAGTGAATTGAAGTGTTGGAACAGACTGCTTCTGTTTTAGAGAAACGGATGTGAGTTTTTTGTGAATGCTTGTAAGTAGCTTAAGGCTCTTTCCAAAAAAAGTGATTTTCTCTGAAAGGACAGCACTTAGAAAGTGAAGCAACACTCCATTCACTTTGCACAGTGAATTGAAGTGTTGGAACAGACAGCTTCTCTTTCATAGAAACGCATTTGAGTTTCCTGTGAATGCTTGTAAGTAGCTTAAGGAACATTCAAAGGAAAGTGATTTTCTCTGAAACTACAGCATTTAGAAAGTGAAGCAACACTCCATTCACTTCGCACAGTGAATTGATGTGTTGGAACAGACAGCTTCTCTTTCAGAGAAATGCATGTGAGTTTCTTGTGAATGCTTGTAAGTAGCTTAAGGCACTTTCAAAGGAATGTGATTTTCTCTGAAAGGACAGCATTTAGAAAGTGAAGCAACATTCCATTCACTTCGCACAGTGAATTGAAGTGTTGTTACTGACGGCTTCTCTTTTAGAGAAACGGTTGTGAGTTTTTTGTGAATGCTTGTAAGTAGCTTAAGGCACTTTCAAAGCAAAGTGATTTTCTCTGAAAGGACAGCATTTAGAAAGTGAAGCAACACTCCATTCACTTCGCACAGTGAATTGAAGTGTTGGAACAGACAGCTTCTCTTTCATAGAAACGCATTTGAGTTTCCTGTGAATGCTTGTAAGTAGCTTAAGGAACTTTCAAAGGAAAGTGATTTTCTCTGAAACTACAACATTTAGAAAGTGAAGGAACACTCCATTTACTTCGCACCGTGAATTGAAGTGTTGTAATTGACTGCTTCACATTCAGAGAAACGGATGTGAGTTTTTTGTGAATGCTTGTAAGTAGCTTAAGGCACTGTCAAAGGAAAGTGATTTTCTCTGAAAGGACAGCATTTAGAAAGTGAAGCAACACTTCATTCACTTCGCACAGTGAATTGAAGTGTTGGAACAGACAGCTTCTCTTTCATAGAAACGCATTTGAGTTTCCTGTGAATGCTTGTAAGTAGCTTAAGGAACTTTCAAAGGAAAGTGATTTTCTCTGAAACTAGAGCATTTAGAAAGTGAAGGAACACTCCGATCACTTTGCACAGTGAATTGAAGTGCTGAAAAAGACTGCTTCTCTCTCAGAGTAACGCATGTGAATTTCTGTTGAATGCTTGTAAGTAGCTTAAGGCACTGTCAAAGGAAAGTGATTTTCTCTGAAAGGACAGCATTTAGAAAGTGAAGCAACACTCCATTCACTTCGCACAGTGAATTGAAGTGTTGGAACAGACAGCTTCTCTTTCATAGAAACGCATTTGAGTTTCCTGTGAATGCTTGTAAGTAGCTTAAGGAACTTTCAAAATAAAGTGATTTTCTCTGAAAGGACAGCATTTAGAAAGTGAAGCAACACTCCATTCACTTCGCACAGTGAATTGAAGTGTTGGAACAGACAGCTTCTTTTTCAGAGAAATGCATTTGAGTTTCTTGTGAATGCTTGGAAGTAGCCTAAGGCACTGTCAAAGGAAAGTGATTTTCTCTGAAAGGACAGCATTTAGAAAGTGAAGCAACACTCCATTCACTTCGCACAGTGAATTGAAATGTTGTAACAGACTGCTTCTGTTTTAGAGAAACGGATGTGAGTTTTTTGTGAATGCTTGTAAGTACCTTAAGGCACTTTCAAATGAAGTGATTTTCTCTGAAAGGACAGCATTTAGAAAGTGAAGCAACACTTCATTCACTTCGCACAGTGAATTGAAGTGTTGGAACAGACAGCTTCTCTTTCAGAGAAATGCATGTGAATTTCTTGTGAATGATTGAAAGTACCTTAAAGAACTTTTAAAATAAATTTATTTTATCTGAAAGGACAGCATTTAGAAAGTGAAGCAACACTCCATTCACTTCGCACAGAGAATTGAAATGTTGTAATAGACTGCTTCTCTTTCAGAGAAACGGATGTGAGTTTTTTGTGAATGCTTGTAAGTTGCTTAAGGCACTATCAAAGGAAAGTGATTTTCTCTGAAAGGACAGCATTTAGAAAGTGAAGCAATACTCCATTCACTTCGCACGGTGAATTGATGTGTTGGAACAGACAGCTTCTCTTTCAGAGAAATGCATGTGAGTTTCTTGTGAATGCTTGTAAGTAGCTTAAGGCACTTTCAAAGGAATGTGATTTTCTCTGAAAGGACAGCATTTAGAAAGTGAATCAACATTCCATTCACTTCGCACAGTGAATTGAAATGTTGTTACAGACGGCTTCTGTTTTAGTGAAACGGTTGTGAGTTTTTTGTGAATGCTTGTAAGTAGCTTAAGGCACTTTCAAAGGAAAGTGATTTTCTCTGAAAGGACAGCATTTAGAAAGTGAAGCAACACTCCATTCACTTCGCACAGTGAATTGAAGTGTTGGAACAGACAGCTTCTCTTTCATAGAAACGCATTTGAGTTTCCTGTGAATGCTTGTAAGTTGCTTAAGGAACTTTCAAAGGAAAGTGATTTTCTCTGAAACTACAGCATTTAGAAAGTGAAGCAACACTCCATTCACTTCGCACAGTGAATTGAAGTGTTGGAACAGACAGCTTCTCTTTCATAGAAACGCATTTGAGTTTCCTGTGAATGCTTGTAAGTAGCTTAAGGAACTTTCAAAGGAAAGTGATTTTCTCTGAAACTACAACATTTAGAAAGTGAAGGAACACTCCATTCACTTCGCACAGTGAATTGAAGTGTTGAAATTGACTGCTTCACATTCAGAGAAACGGATGTGAGTTATTTGTGAATGCTTGTAAGTAGCTTAAGGCACTGTCAAAGGAAAGTGATTTTCTCTGAAAGGACAGCATTTAGAAAGTGAAGCAACACTCCATTCACTTCGCACAGTGAATTGAAGTGTTGGAACAGACAGCTTTTCTTTCATAGAAACGCATTTGAGTTTTCTGTGAATGCTTGTAAGTAGCTTAAGGAACTTTCAAAGGAAAGTGATTTTCTCTGAAACTACAGCATTTAGAATGTGAAGCAACACTCCATTCACTTTGCACAGTGAATTGAAGTGCTGGAAGAGACTGCTTCTCTTTCAGAGTAACGCATGTGAATTTCTGTTGAATGCTTGTAAGTAGCTTAAGGCACTTTCAAAGGAAAGTGATTTTCTCTGAAAGGACAGCATTTAGAAAGTGAAGCAACACTCCATTCACTTCGCACAGTGAATTGAAGTGTTGTAACAGACTGCTTCTGTTTTAGAGAAACGGATGTGAGTTTTTTGTGAATACTTGTTAGTAGTTTAAGGCAGTTTCCAAGGAAAGTGATTTTCTCTGAGAGGACAGCATTTAGAAAGTGAGGCAACACTCCATTCACTTCGCACAGTGAATTGAAGTGTTGGAACAGACAGCTTCTCTTTCATAGAAACGCATTTGAGTTTCCTGTGAATGCTTGTAAGTAGCTTAAGGAACTTTCAAAGGAAAGTGATTTTCTCTGAAAGGACAGCATTTAGAAAGTGAAGCAACACTCCATTCACTTCGCACAGTGAATTGAAGTGTTCGAACAGACACCTTCTCTTTCAGAGAAATGCATGTGAGTTTCTTGTGAATGCTTGTAAGTAGCTTAAGGCACTTTCAAAGGAATGTGATTTTCTCTGAAAGGACAGCATTTAGAAAGTGAAGCAACATTCCATTTACTTCGCACAGTGAATTGAAGTGTTGTTACAGACGGCTTCTGTTTAAAAGAAACGGTTGTGAGTTTTTTGTGAATGCTTGTAAGTAGCTTAAGGCACTTTCAAAGCAAAGTGATTTTCTCTGAAAGGACAGCATTTAGAAAGTGAAGCAACACTCCATTCACTTCGCACAGTGAATTGAAGTGTTGGAACAGACAGCTTCTCTTTCATAGAAACACATTTGAGTTTCCTGTGAATGCTTGTAAGTAGTTTAAGGAACTTTCAAAGGAAGGTGATTTTCTCTGAAACTACAGCATTTAGAAAGTGAAGGAACACTCCGATCACTGTGCACAGTGAATTGAAGTGCTGGAAAAGACTGCTTCTCTTTCAGAGTAATGCATGTGAATTTCTGTTGAATGCTTGTAAGTAGCTTAAGGCACTTTCAAAGGAAAGTGATTTTCTCTGAAAGGACAGCATTTAGAAAGTGAAGCAACACTCCATTCACTTCGCACAGTGAATTGAAGTGTTGGAAAAGACAGCTTCTCTTTCAGAGAAATGCATGTGAGTTTCTTGTGAATGATTGAAAGTACCTTAAAGAACTTTTAAAATAAATTTATTTTCTCTGAAAGGACAGCATTTAGAAAGTGAAGCAACACTCCATTCACTTCGCACAGTGAATTGAAATGTTGTAATAAACTGCTTCTCTTTCAGTGAAACGGATGTGAGTTTTTTGTGAATGCTTGTAAGTTGCTTAAGGCACTGTCAAAGGAAAGTGATTTTCTCTGAAAGGACAGCATTTAGAAAGTGAAGAAACACTCCATTCACTTCGCACAGTGAATTGATGTGTTGGAACAGACAGCTTCTCTTTCAGAGAAATGCATGTGAGTTTCTTGTGAATGCTTGTAAGTAGCTTAAGGCACTTTCAAAGGAATGTGATTTTCTCTGAAAGGACAGCATTTAGAAAGTGAAGCAACATTCCATTCACTTCGCACAGTGAATTGAAATGTTGTTACAGACGGCTTCTGTTTTAGTGAAAAGGTTGTGAGTTTTTTGTGAATCCTTGTAAGTAGCTTAAGGCACTTTCAAAGCAAAGTGATTTTCTCTGAAAGGACAGCATTTAGAAAGTGAAGCAACACTTCATTCACTTCGCACAGTGAATTGAAGTGTTGGAACAGACAGCTTCTCTTTCATAGAAACGCATTTGGGTTTCCTGTGAATGCTTGTAAGTAGCTTAAGGAACTTTCAAAGGAAAGTGATTTTCTCTGAAACTACAACATTTAGAAAGTGAAGGAACACTCCATTCACTTCGAACAGTGAATTGAAGTGTTGTAATTGACTGCTTCACATTCAGAGAAACGGATGTGAGTTATTTGTGAATGCTTGTAAGTAGCTTAAGGCACTGTCAAAGGAAAGTGATTTTCTCTGAAAGGACAGCATTTAGAAAGTGAAGCAACACTCCATTCACTTCGCACAGTGAATTGAAGTGTTGGAACAGACAGCTTTTCTTTCATAGAAACGCATTTGAGTTTTCTGTGAATGCTTGTAAGTAGCTTAAGGAACTTTCAAAGGAAAGTGATTTTCTCTGAAACTACAGCATTTAGAATGTGAAGCAACACTCCATTCACTTTGCACAGTGAATTGAAGTGCTGGAAGAGACTGCTTCTCTTTCAGAGTAACGCATGTGAATTTCTGTTGAATGCTTGTAAGTAGCTTAAGGCACTTTCAAAGGAAAGTGATTTTCTCTGAAAGGACAGCATTTAGAAAGTGAAGCAACACTCCATTCACTTCGCACAGTGAATTGAAGTGTTGTAACAGACTGCTTCTGTTTTAGAGAAACGGATGTGAGTTTTTTGTGAATACTTGTTAGTAGTTTAAGGCAGTTTCCAAGGAAAGTGATTTTCTCTGAGAGGACAGCATTTAGAAAGTGAGGCAACACTCCATTCACTTCGCACAGTGAATTGAAGTGTTGGAACAGACAGCTTCTCTTTCATAGAAACGCATTTGAGTTTCCTGTGAATGCTTGTAAGTAGCTTAAGGAACTTTCAAAGGAAAGTGATTTTCTCTGAAAGGACAGCATTTAGAAAGTGAAGCAACACTCCATTCACTTCGCACAGTGAATTGAAGTGTTCGAACAGACACCTTCTCTTTCAGAGAAATGCATGTGAGTTTCTTGTGAATGCTTGTAAGTAGCTTAAGGCACTTTCAAAGGAATGTGATTTTCTCTGAAAGGACAGCATTTAGAAAGTGAAGCAACATTCCATTTACTTCGCACAGTGAATTGAAGTGTTGTTACAGACGGCTTCTGTTTAAAAGAAACGGTTGTGAGTTTTTTGTGAATGCTTGTAAGTAGCTTAAGGCACTTTCAAAGCAAAGTGATTTTCTCTGAAAGGACAGCATTTAGAAAGTGAAGCAACACTCCATTCACTTCGCACAGTGAATTGAAGTGTTGGAACAGACAGCTTCTCTTTCATAGAAACGCATTTGAGTTTCCTGTGAATGCTTGTAAGTAGTTTAAGGAACTTTCAAAGGAAGGTGATTTTCTCTGAAACTACAGCATTTAGAAAGTGAAGGAACACTCCGATCACTGTGCACAGTGAATTGAAGTGCTGGAAAAGACTGCTTCTCTTTCAGAGTAATGCATGTGAATTTCTGTTGAATGCTTGTAAGTAGCTTAAGGCACTTTCAAAGGAAAGTGATTTTCTCTGAAAGGACAGCATTTAGAAAGTGAAGCAACACTCCATTCACTTCGCACAGTGAATTGAAGTGTTGGAACAGACAGCTTCTCTTTCAGAGAAATGCATGTGAGTTTCTTGTGAATGATTGAAAGTACCTTAAAGAACTTTTAAAATAAATTTATTTTCTCTGAAAGGACAGCATTTAGAAAGTGAAGCAACACTCCATTCACTTCGCACAGTGAATTGAAATGTTGTAATAAACTGCTTCTCTTTCAGTGAAACGGATGTGAGTTTTTTGTGAATGCTTGTAAGTTGCTTAAGGCACTGTCAAAGGAAAGTGATTTTCTCTGAAAGGACAGCATTTAGAAAGTGAAGCAACACTCCATTCACTTCGCACAGTGAATTGATGTGTTGGAACAGACAGCTTCTCTTTCAGAGAAATGCATGTGAGTTTCTTGTGAATGCTTGTAAGTAGCTTAAGGCACTTTCAAAGGAATGTGATTTTCTCTGAAAGGACAGCATTTAGAAAGTGAAGCAACATTCCATTCACTTCGCACAGTGAATTGAAATGTTGTTACAGACGGCTTCTGTTTTAGTGAAAAGGTTGTGAGTTTTTTGTGAATCCTTGTAAGTAGCTTAAGGCACTTTCAAAGCAAAGTGATTTTCTCTGAAAGGACAGCATTTAGAAAGTGAAGCAACACTTCATTCACTTCGCACAGTGAATTGAAGTGTTGGAACAGACAGCTTCTCTTTCATAGAAACGCATTTGGGTTTCCTGTGAATGCTTGTAAGTAGCTTAAGGAACTTTCAAAGGAAAGTGATTTTCTCTGAAACTACAACATTTAGAAAGTGAAGGAACACTCCATTCACTTCGCACAGTGAATTGAAGTGTTGTAATTGACTGCTTCACATTCAGAGAAACGGATGTGAGTTATTTGTGAATGCTTGTAAGTAGCTTAAGGCACTGTCAAAGGAAAGTGATTTTCTCTGAAAGGACAGCATTTAGAAAGTGAAGCAACACTCCATTCACTTCGCACAGTGAATTGAAGTGTTGGAACAGACAGCTTTTCTTTCATAGAAACGCATTTGAGTTTCCTGTGAATGCTTGTAAGTAGCTTAAGGAACTTTCAAAGGAAAGTGATTTTCTCTGAAACTACAGTATTTAGAAAGTGAAGGAACACTCCGATCACTTTGCACAGTGAATTGAAGTGCTGGAAAAGACTGCTTCTCTTTCAGAGTAACGCATGTGAATTTCTGTTGAATGCTTGTAAGTAGCTTAAGGCACTTTCAAAGGAAAGTGATTTTCTCTGAAAGGACAGCATTTAGAAAGTGAAGCAACACTCCATTCACTTCGCACAGTGAATTGAAGTGTTGTAACAGACTGCTTCTGTTTTAGAGAAACGGATGTGAGTTTTTTGTGAATACTTGTAAGTAGTTTAAGGCAGTTTCCAAGGAAAGTGATTTCTCTGAAAGGACAGCATTTAGAAAGTGAGGCAACACTCCATTCACTTCGCACAGTGAATTGAAGTGCTGGAACAGACAGCTTCTCTTTCATAGAAACGCATTTGAGTTTCCTGTGAATGCTTGTAAGTAGCTTGAGGAACTTTCAAAGGAAAGTGATTTTCTCTGAAAGGACAGCATTTAGAAAGTGAAGCAACACTCCATTCACTTCGCACAGTGAATTGAAGTGTTCGAACAGACACCTTCTCTTTCAGAGAAATGCATGTGAGTTTCTTGTGAATGCTTGTAAGTAGCTTAAGGCACTTTCAAAGGAATGTGATTTTCTCTGAAAGGACAGCATTTAGAAAGTGAAGCAACACTCCATTCACTTCGCACAGTGAAATGAAGTGTTGGAACAGACAGCATCTCTTTCAGAGAAATGCATGTGAGTTTCTTGTGAATGCTTGTAAGTAGCCAAAGGCACTTTCAAAGGAAAGTGATTTTCTCTGAAAGGACAGCATTTAGAACGTGAAGCAACACTCCATTCACTTCGCACAGTGAATTGAAGTGTTGTTACAGACTGCTTCTGTTTTAGAGAAACGGTTGTGAGTTTTTTGTGAATGCTTTTAAGTAGCTTAAGGCACTTTCAAAGGAAAGTGATTTTCTCTGAAAGGACAGCATTTAGAAAGTGAAGCAACACTCAATTCACTTCGCACAGTGAATTGAAGTGTTGGAACAGACAGCTTCTCTTTCATAGAAACGCATTTGAGTTTCCTGTGAATGCTTGTAAGTAGCTTAAGGAACTTTCAAAGGAAAGTGATTTTCTCTGAAACTACAGCATTTAGAAAGTGAAGGAACACTCCGATCACTTTGCACAGTGAATTGAAGTGCTGGAAAAGACTGCTTCTCTTTCAGAGTAATGCATGTGAATTTCTGTTGAATGCTTGTAAGTAGCTTAAGGCACTTTCAAAGGAAAGTGATTTTCTCTGAAAGGACAGCATTTAGAAAGTGAAGCAACACTCCATTCACTTCGCACAGTGAATTGAAGTGTTGTAACAGACTGCTTCTGTTTTAGAGAAACGGATGTGAGTTTTTTGTGAATACTTGTAAGTAGTTTAAGGCACTTTCCAAGGAAAGTGATTTTCTCTGAAAGGACAGCATTTAGAAAGTGAGGCAACACTCCATTCACTTCGCACAGTGAATTGAAGTGTTGGAACAGACAGCTTCTCTTTCATAGAAACGCATTTGAGTTTCCTGTGAATGCTTGTAAGTAACTTAAGGAACTTTCAAAGGAAAGTGATTTTCTCTGAAACTACAGCATTTAGAAAGTGAAGCAACACTCCATTAACTTCGCACAGTGAATTGAAGTGTTCGAACAGACAGCTTCTCTTTCAGAGAAATGCATGTGAGTTTCTTGTGAATGATTGAAAGTAGCTTAAGGAACTTTCAAAATAAATTTATTTTATCTGAAAGGACAGCATTTAGAAAGTGAAGCAACACTCCATTCACTTCGCACAGTGAATTGAAGTGTTGGAACAGACAGCTTCTCTTTCATAGAAACGCATTTGAGTTTCCTGTGAATGCTTGTAAGTAGCTTAAGAAACATTCAAAGGAAAGTGATTTTCTCTGAAACTACAGCATTTAGAAAGTGAAGCAACACTCCATTCACTTCGCACAGTGAATTGAAGTGTTGGAACAGACAGCATCTCTTTCAGAGAAATGCATGTGAGTTTCTTGTGAATGCTTGTAAGTAGCCTAAGGCACTTTCAAAGGAAAGTGATTTTCTCTGAAAGGACAGCATTTAGAAAGTGAAGCAACACTCCATTCACTTCGCACAGTGAATTGAAGTGTTGTTACAGACTGCTTCTGTTTTAGAGAAACGGTTGTGAGTTTTTTGTGAATGCTTGTAAGTAGCTTAAGGCACTTTCAAAGGAAAGTGATTTTCTCTGAAAGGACAGCATTTAGAAAGTGAAGCAACACTCCATTCACTTCGCACAGTGAATTGAAGTGTTGGAACAGACAGCTTCTCTTTCATAGAAACGCATTTGAGTTTCCTGTGAATGCTTGTAAGTAGCTTAAGGCACTGTCAAAGGAAAGTGATTTTCTCTGAAAGGACAGCATTTAGAAAGTGAAGCAACACTTCATTCACTTCGCACAGTGAATTGAAGTGTTGTAACAGACTGCTTCTGTTTTAGAGAAACGGATGTGAGTTTTTTGTGAATGCTTGTATGTACCTTAAGGCACTGTCAAAGGAAAGTGATTTTCTCTGAAAGGACAGCATTTAGAAAGTGAAGCAACACTCCATTCACTTCGCACAGTGAATTGAAGTGTTGGAACAGACAGCTTCTCTTTCAGAGAAATGCATGTGAGTTTCTTGTGAATGATTGAAATTAGCTTAAAGAACTTTTAAAATAAATTTATTTTCTCTGAAAGGACAGCATTTAGAAAGTGAAGCAACACTCCTTTCACTTCGCACAGTGAATTGAAGTGTTGTAACAGACTGCTTCTGTTTTAGAGAAACGGATGTGAGTTTTTTGTGAATGCTTGTAAGTAGCTTAAGGCACTTTCCAAGGAAAGTGATTTTCTCTGAAAGGACAGCATTTAGAAAGTGAAGCAACACTCCATTCACTTCGCACAGTGAATTGAAGTGTTGGAACAGACAGCTTCTCTTCCATAGAAACGCATTTGAGTTTCCTGTGAATGCATGTAAGTACTTAAGGAACTTTCAAAGGAAAGTGATTTTCTCTGAAACTACAGCATTTAGAAAGTGAAGCAACACTCCATTCACTTCGCACAGTGAATTGAAGTGTTGGAACAGACATCTTATCTTTCAGAGAAATGCATGTGAGTTTCTTGTGAATGATTGAGAGTAGCTTAAGGAACTTTCAAAATAAAGTGATTTTCTCTGAAAGGACAGCATTTAGAAAGTGAAGCAACACTCCATTCACTTCGCACAGTGAATTGAAGTGTTGGAACAGACAGCTTCTTTTTCAGAGAAATGCATTTTAGTTTCTTGTGAATGCTTGGAAGTAGCCTAAGGCACTGTCAAAGGATAGTGATTTTCTCTGAAAGGACAGCATTTAGAAAGTGAAGCAACACTCGATTAACTTCGCACAGTGAATTGAAGTGTTGTAACAGACTGCTTCTGTTTTAGAGAAACGGATGTGAGTTTTTTGTAAATGCTTGTAAGTAGCTTAAGGCACTTTCAAATGAAGTGATTTTCTCTGAAAGGACAGCATTTAGAAAGTGAAGCAACACTCCATTCACTTCGCACAGTGAATTGAAGTGTTGGAACAGACAGCTTCTCTTTCAGAGAAATGCATGTGAGTTTCTTGTGAATGATTGAAAGTACCTTAAAGAACTTTTAAAATAAATTTATTTTATCTGAAAGGACAGCATTTAGAAAGTGAAGCAACACTCCATTCACTTCGCACAGTGAATTGAAGTGTTGTAATAGACTGCTTCTCTTTCAGAGAAACGGATGTGAGTTTTTTGTGAATGCTTGTAAGTTGCTTAAGGCACTTTCAAATTAAAGTGATTTTCTCTGAAAGGACAGCATTTAGAAAGTGAAGCAACACTCCATTCACTTCGCACAGTGAATTGAAGTGTTGGAACAGACTGCTTCTGTTTTAGAGAAACGGATGTGAGTTTTTTGTGAATGCTTGTAAGTAGCTTAAGGCTCTTTCCAAAAAAAGTGATTTTCTCTGAAAGGACAGCATTTAGAAAGTGAAGCAACACTCCATTCACTTCGCACAGTGAATTGAAGTGTTGGAACAGACAGCTTCTCTTTCATAGAAACGCATTTGAGTTTCCTGTGAATGCTTGTAAGTAGCTTAAGGAACATTCAAAGGAAAGTGATTTTCTCTGAAAGGACAGCATTTAGAAAGTGAAGCAACACTCCATTCACTTCGCACAGTGAATTGATGTGTTGGAACAGACAGCTTCTCTTTCAGAGAAATGCATGTGAGTTTCTTGTGAATGCTTGTAAGTAGCTTAAGGCACTTTCAAAGGAATGTGATTTCCTCTGAAAGGACAGCATTTAGAAAGTGAAGCAACATTCCATTCACTTCGCACAGTGAATTGAAGTGTTGTTACAGACGGCTTCTCTTTTAGAGAAACGGTTGTGAGTTTTTTGTGAATGCTTGTAAGTAGCTTAAGGCACTTTCCAAGGAAAGTGATTTTCTCTGAAAGGACAGCATTTAGAAAGTGAAGCAACACTCCATTCACTTCGCACAGTGAATTGAAGTGTTGGAACAGACTGCTTCTCTTTCAGAGTAACGCATGTGAATTTCTGTTGAATGCTTGAAAGTAGCTTAAGGCACTGTTAAAGGAAAGTGATTTTCTCTGAAAGGACAGCATTTAGAAAGTGAAGCAACACTCCATTCACTTCGCACAGTGAATTGAAGTGTTGGAACAGACAGCTTCTCTTTCATAGAAACGCATTTGAGTTTCCTGTGAATGCTTGTAAGTAGCTTAAGGCACTTTGAAAGGAATGTGATTTTCTCTGAAAGGACAGCATTTAGAAAGTGAAGCAACACTCCATTCACTTCGCACAGTGAATTGAATTGTTGGAACAGACAGCTTTTCTTTCAGAGAAATGCATGTGAGTTTCTTGTGAATGCTTGTAAGTAGTTTAAGGCACTTTCCAAAGAAAGTGATTTTCTCTGAAAGGACAGCATTTAGAAAGTGAAGCAACACTCCATTCACTTCGCACAGTGAATTGAAGTGTTGTAATAGACTGCTTCTCTTTCAGAGAAACGGATGTGTGTTTTTGTGAATCCTTGTAATTTGCTTAAGGCACTTTCACAGGAAAGTGATTTTCTCTGAAAGGACAGCATTTAGAAAGTGAAGCAACACTCCATTCACTTCGCACAGTGAATTGAAGTGTTGGAACAGACAGCATCTCTTTCAGAAAAATGCATGTGAGTTTCTTGTGAATGCTTGTAAGTAGCTTAAGGCACTTTCAAAGGAAAGTGATTTTCTCTGAAAGGACAGCATTTAGAAAGTGAAGCAACACTCCATTCACTTCGCACAGTGAATTGAAGTGTTGGAACAGACAGCTTCTCTTTCATAGAAACGCATTTGAGTTTCCTGTGAATGCTTGTAAGTAGCTTTAGGAACTTTCAAAGGCAAGTGATTTTCTCTGAAACTACAACATTTAGAAAGTGAAGCAACACTCCATTCACTTCACACAGTGAATTGAAGTGTTGTAATAGACTGCTTTTCATTCAGAGAAACGGATGTGAGTTTTTTGTGAATGCTTGTAAGTAGCTTAAGGCACTTTCAAATGAAGTGATTTTCTCTGAAAGGACAGCATTTAGAAAGTGAAGCAACACTTCATTCACTTCGCACAGTGAATTGAAGTGTTGGAACAGACAGCTTCTCTTTCAGAGAAATGCATGTGAATTTCTTGTGAATGATTGAAAGTACCTTAAAGAACTTTTAAAATAAATTTATTTTATCTGAAAGGACAGCATTTAGAAAGTGAAGCAACACTCCATTCACTTCGCACAGAGAATTGAAATGTTGTAATAGACTGCTTCTCTTTCAGAGAAACGGATGTGAGTTTTTTGTGAATGCTTGTAAGTTGCTTAAGGCACTGTCAAAGGAAAGTGATTTTCTCTGAAAGGACAGCATTTAGAAAGTGAAGCAATACTCCATTCACTTCGCACGGTGAATTGATGTGTTGGAACAGACAGCTTCTCTTTCAGAGAAATGCATGTGAGTTTCTTGTGAATGCTTGTAAGTAGCTTAAGGCACTTTCAAAGGAATGTGATTTTCTCTGAAAGGACAGCATTTAGAAAGTGAATCAACATTCCATTCACTTCGCACAGTGAATTGAAATGTTGTTACAGACGGCTTCTGTTTTAGTGAAACGGTTGTGAGTTTTTTGTGAATGCTTGTAAGTAGCTTAAGGCACTTTCAAAGCAAAGTGATTTTCTCTGAAAGGACAGCATTTAGAAAGTGAAGCAACACTCCATTCACTTCGCACAGTGAATTGAAGTGTTGGAACAGACAGCCTCTCTTTCATAGAAACGCATTTGAGTTTCCTGTGAATGCTTGTAAGTTGCTTAAGGAACTTTCAAAGGAAAGTGATTTTCTCTGAAACTACAGCATTTAGAAAGTGAAGCAACACTCCATTCACTTCGCACAGTGAATTGAAGTGTTGGAACAGACAGCTTCTCTTTCATAGAAACGCATTTGAGTTTCCTGTGAATGCTTGTAAGTAGCTTAAGGAACTTTCAAAGGAAAGTGATTTTCTCTGAAACTACAACATTTAGAAAGTGAGGGAACACTCCATTCACTTCGCACAGTGAATTGAAGTGTTGAAATTGACTGCTTCACATTCAGAGAAACGGATGTGAGTTATTTGTGAATGCTTGTAAGTAGCTTAAGGCACTGTCAAAGGAAAGTGATTTTCTCTGAAAGGACAGCATTTAGAAAGTGAAGCAACACTCCATTCACTTCGCACAGTGAATTGAAGTGTTGGAACAGACAGCTTTTCTTTCATAGAAACGCATTTGAGTTTTCTGTGAATGCTTGTAAGTAGCTTAAGGAACTTTCAAAGGAAAGTGATTTTCTCTGAAACTACAGCATTTAGAATGTGAAGCAACACTCCATTCACTTTGCACAGTGAATTGAAGTGCTGGAAGAGACTGCTTCTCTTTCAGAGTAACGCATGTGAATTTCTGTTGAATGCTTGTAAGTAGCTTAAGGCACTTTCAAAGGAAAGTGATTTTCTCTGAAAGGACAGCATTTAGAAAGTGAAGCAACACTCCATTCACTTCGCACAGTGAATTGAAGTGTTGTAACAGACTGCTTCTGTTTTAGAGAAACGGATGTGAGTTTTTTGTGAATACTTGTTAGTAGTTTAAGGCAGTTTCCAAGGAAAGTGATTTTCTCTGAGAGGACAGCATTTAGAAAGTGAGGCAACACTCCATTCACTTCGCACAGTGAATTGAAGTGTTGGAACAGACAGCTTCTCTTTCATAGAAACGCATTTGAGTTTCCTGTGAATGCTTGTAAGTAGCTTAAGGAACTTTCAAAGGAAAGTGATTTTCTCTGAAAGGACAGCATTTAGAAAGTGAAGCAACACTCCATTCACTTCGCACAGTGAATTGAAGTGTTCGAACAGACACCTTCTCTTTCAGAGAAATGCATGTGAGTTTCTTGTGAATGCTTGTAAGTAGCTTAAGGCACTTTCAAAGGAATGTGATTTTCTCTGAAAGGACAGCATTTAGAAAGTGAAGCAACATTCCATTCACTTCGCACAGTGAATTGAAGTGTTGTTACAGACGGCTTCTGTTTAAAAGAAACGGTTGTGAGTTTTTTGTGAATGCTTGTAAGTAGCTTAAGGCACTTTCAAAGCAAAGTGATTTTCTCTGAAAGGACAGCATTTAGAAAGTGAAGCAACACTCCATTCACTTCGCACAGTGAATTGAAGTGTTGGAACAGACAGCTTCTCTTTCATAGAAACGCATTTGAGTTTCCTGTGAATGCTTGTAAGTAGTTTAAGGAACTTTCAAAGGAAGGTGATTTTCTCTGAAACTACAGCATTTAGAAAGTGAAGGAACACTCCGATCACTGTGCACAGTGAATTGAAGTGCTGGAAAAGACTGCTCCTCTTTCAGAGTAATGCATGTGAATTTCTGTTGAATGCTTGTAAGTAGCTTAAGGCACTTTCAAAGGAAAGTGATTTTCTCTGAAAGGACAGCATTTAGAAAGTGAAGCAACACTCCATTCACTTCGCACAGTGAATTGAAGTGTTGGAACAGACAGCTTCTCTTTCAGAGAAATGCATGTGAGTTTCTTGTGAATGATTGAAAGTACCTTAAAGAACTTTTAAAATAAATTTATTTTCTCTGAAAGGACAGCATTTAGAAAGTGAAGCAACACTCCATTCACTTCGCACAGTGAATTGAAATGTTGTAATAAACTGCTTCTCTTTCAGTGAAACGGATGTGAGTTTTTTGTGAATGCTTGTAAGTTGCTTAAGGCACTGTCAAAGGAAAGTGATTTTCTCTGAAAGGACAGCATTTAGAAAGTGAAGCAACACTCCATTCACTTCGCACAGTGAATTGATGTGTTGGAACAGACAGCTTCTCTTTCAGAGAAATGCATGTGAGTTTCTTGTGAATGCTTGTAGGTAGCTTAAGGCACTTTCAAAGGAATGTGATTTTCTCTGAAAGGACAGCATTTAGAAAGTGAAGCAACATTCCATTCACTTCGCACAGTGAATTGAAATGTTGTTACAGACGGCTTCTGTTTTAGTGAAAAGGTTGTGAGTTTTTTGTGAATCCTTGTAAGTAGCTTAAGGCACTTTCAAAGCAAAGTGATTTTCTCTGAAAGGACAGCATTTAGAAAGTGAAGCAACACTTCATTCACTTCGCACAGTGAATTGAAGTGTTGGAACAGACAGCTTCTCTTTCATAGAAACGCATTTGGGTTTCCTGTGAATGCTTGTAAGTAGCTTAAGGAACTTTCAAAGGAAAGTGATTTTCTCTGAAACTACAACATTTAGAAAGTGAAGGAACACTCCATTCACTTCGCACAGTGAATTGAAGTGTTGTAATTGACGGCTTCACATTCAGAGAAACGGATGTGAGTTATTTGTGAATGCTTGTAAGTAGCTTAAGGCACTGTCAAAGGAAAGTGATTTTCTCTGAAAGGACAGCATTTAGAAAGTGAAGCAACACTCCATTCACTTCGCACAGTGAATTGAAGTGTTGGAACAGACAGCTTTTTTTTTCATAGAAACGCATTTGAGTTTCCTGTGAATGCTTGTAAGTAGCTTAAGGAACTTTCAAAGGAAAGTGATTTTCTCTGAAACTACAGTATTTAGAAAGTGAAGGAACACTCCGATCACTTTGCACAGTGAATTGAAGTGCTGGAAAAGACTGCTTCTCTTTCAGAGTAACGCATGTGAATTTCTGTTGAATGCTTGTAAGTAGCTTAAGGCACTTTCAAAGGAAAGTGATTTTCTCTGAAAGGACAGCATTTAGAAAGTGAAGCAACACTCCATTCACTTCGCACAGTGAATTGAAGTGTTGTAACAGACTGCTTCTGTTTTAGAGAAACGGATGTGAGTTTTTTGTGAATACTTGTAAGTAGTTTAAGGCAGTTTCCAAGGAAAGTGATTTCTCTGAAAGGACAGCATTTAGAAAGTGAGGCAACACTCCATTCACTTCGCACAGTGAATTGAAGTGCTGGAACAGACAGCTTCTCTTTCATAGAAACGCATTTGAGTTTCCTGTGAATGCTTGTAAGTAGCTTAGGGAACTTTCAAAGGAAAGTGATTTTCTCTGAAAGGACAGCATTTAGAAAGTGAAGCAACACTCCATTCACTTCGCACAGTGAATTGAAGTGTTCGAACAGACACCTTCTCTTTTAGAGAAATGCATGTGAGTTTCTTGTTAATGCTTGTAAGTAGCTTAAGGCACTTTCAAAGGAATGTGATTTTCTCTGAAAGGACAGCATTTAGAAAGTGAAGCAACACTCCATTCACTTCGCACAGTGAATTGAAGTGTTGGAACAGACAGCATCTCTTTCAGAGAAATGCATGTGAGTTTCTTGTGAATGCTTGTAAGTAGCCAAAGGCACTTTCAAAGGAAAGTGATTTTCTCTGAAAGGACAGCATTTAGAACGTGAAGCAACACTCCATTCACTTCGCACAGTGAATTGAAGTGTTGTTACAGACTGCTTCTGTTTTAGAGAAACGGTTGTGAGTTTTTTGTGAATGCTTTTAAGTAGCTTAAGGCACTTTCAAAGGAAAGTGATTTTCTCTGAAAGGACAGCATTTAGAAAGTGAAGCAAAACTCAATTCACTTCGCACAGTGAATTGAAGTGTTGGAACAGACAGCTTCTCTTTCATAGAAACGCATTTGAGTTTCCTGTGAATGCTTGTAAGTAGCTTAAGGAACTTTCAAAGGAAAGTGATTTTCTCTGAAACTACAGCATTTAGAAAGTGAAGGAACACTCCGATCACTTTGCACAGTGAATTGAAGTGCTGGAAAAGACTGCTTCTCTTTCAGAGTAATGCATGTGAATTTCTGTTGAATGCTTGTAAGTAGCTTAAGGCACTTTCAAAGGAAAGTGATTTTCTCTGAAAGGACAGCATTTAGAAAGTGAAGCAACACTCCATTCACTTCGCACAGTGAATTGAAGTGTTGTAACAGACTGCTTCTGTTTTAGAGAAACGGATGTGAGTTTTTTGTGAATACTTGTAAGTAGTTTAAGGCACTTTCCAAGGAAAGTGATTTTCTCTGAAAGGACAGCATTTAGAAAGTGAGGCAACACTCCATTCACTTCGCACAGTGAATTGAAGTGTTGGAACAGACAGCTTCTCTTTCATAGAAACGCATTTGAGTTTCCTGTGAATGCTTGTAAGTAACTTAAGGAACTTTCAAAGGAAAGTGATTTTCTCTGAAACTACAGCATTTAGAAAGTGAAGCAACACTCCATTAACTTCGCACAGTGAATTGAAGTGTTCGAACAGACAGCTTCTCTTTTAGAGAAATGCATGTGAGTTTCTTGTGAATGATTGAAAGTAGCTTAAGGAACTTTCAAAATAAATTTATTTTATCTGAAAGGACAGCATTTAGAAAGTGAAGCAACACTCCATTCACTTCGCACAGTGAATTGAAGTGTTGGAACAGACAGCTTCTCTTTCATAGAAACGCATTTGAGTTTCCTGTGAATGCTTGTAAGTAGCTTAAGAAACATTCAAAGGAAAGTGATTTTCTCTGAAACTACAGCATTTAGAAAGTGAAGCAACACTCCATTCACTTCGCACAGTGAATTGAAGTGTTGGAACAGACAGCATCTCTTTCAGAGAAATGCATGTGAGTTTCTTGTGAATGCTTGTAAGTAGCCTAAGGCACTTTCAAAGGAAAGTGATTTTCTCTGAAAGGACAGCATTTAGAAAGTGAAGCAACACTCCATTCACTTCGCACAGTGAATTGAAGTGTTGTTACAGACTGCTTCTGTTTTAGAGAAACGGTTGTGAGTTTTTTGTGAATGCTTGTAAGTAGCTTAAGGCACTTTCAAAGGAAAGTGATTTTCTCTGAAAGGACAGCATTTAGAAAGTGAAGCAACACTCCATTCACTTCGCACAGTGAATTGAAGTGTTGGAACAGACAGCTTCTCTTTCATAGAAACGCATTTGAGTTTCCTGTGAATGCTTGTAAGTAGCTTAAGGCACTGTCAAAGGAAAGTGATTTTCTCTGAAAGGACAGCATTTAGAAAGTGAAGCAACACTCCATTCACTTCGCACAGTGAATTGAAGTGTTGTAACAGACTGCTTCTGTTTTAGAGAAACGGATGTGAGTTTTTTGTGAATGCTTGTATGTAGCTTAAGGCACTGTCAAAGGAAAGTGATTTTCTCTGAAAGGACAGCATTTAGAAAGTGAAGCAACACTCCATTCACTTCGCACAGTGAATTGAAGTGTTGTAACAGACTGCTTCTGTTTTAGAGAAACGGATGTGAGTTTTTTGTGAATGCTTGTATGTAGCTTAAGGCACTGTCAAAGGAAAGTGATTTTCTCTGAAAGGACAGCATTTAGAAAGTGAAGCAACACTCCATTCACTTCGCACAGTGAATTGAAGTGTTGGAACAGACAGCTTCTCTTTCAGAGAAATGCATGTGAGTTTCTTGTGAATGATTGAAATTAGCTTAAAGAACTTTTAAAATAAATTTATTTTCTCTGAAAGGACAGGATTTAGAAAGTGAAGCAACACTCCTTTCACTTCGCACAGTGAATTGAAGTGTTGTAACAGACTGCTTCTGTTTTAGAGAAACGGATGTGAGTTTTTTGTGAATGCTTGTAAGTAGCTTAAGGCACTTTCCAAGGAAAGTGATTTTCTCTGAAAGGACAGCATTTAGAAAGTGAAGCAACACTCCATTCACTTCGCACAGTGAATTGAAGTGTTGGAACAGACAGCTTCTCTTCCATAGAAACGCATTTGAGTTTCCTGTGAATGCATGTAAGTACTTAAGGAACTTTCAAAGGAAAGTGATTTTCTCTGAAACTACAGCATTTAGAAAGTGAAGCAACACTCCATTCACTTCGCACAGTGAATTGAAGTGTTGGAACAGACATCTTATCTTTCAGAGAAATGCATGTGAGTTTCTTGTGAATGATTGAGAGTAGCTTAAGGAACTTTCAAAATAAAGTGATTTTCTCTGAAAGGACAGCATTTAGAAAGTGAAGCAACACTCCATTCACTTCGCACAGTGAATTGAAGTGTTGGAACAGACAGCTTCTTTTTCAGAGAAATGCATTTTAGTTTCTTGTGAATGCTTGGAAGTAGCCTAAGGCACTGTCAAAGGATAGTGATTTTCTCTGAAAGGACAGCATTTAGAAAGTGAAGCAACACTCGATTAACTTCGCACAGTGAATTGAAGTGTTGTAACAGACTGCTTCTGTTTTAGAGAAACGGATGTGAGTTTTTTGTGAATGCTTGTAAGTAGCTTAAGGCACTTTCAAATGAAGTGATTTTCTCTGAAAGGACAGCATTTAGAAAGTGAAGCAACACTCCATTCACTTCGCACAGTGAATTGAAGTGTTGGAACAGACAGCTTCTCTTTCAGAGAAATGCATGTGAGTTTCTTGTGAATGATTGAAAGTACCTTAAAGAACTTTTAAAATAAATTTATTTTATCTGAAAGGACAGCATTTAGAAAGTGAAGCAACACTCCATTCACTTCGCACAGTGAATTGAAGTGTTGTAATAGACTGCTTCTCTTTCAGAGAAACGGATGTGAGTTTTTTGTGAATGCTTGTAAGTTGCTTAAGGCACTTTCAAAGGAAAGTGATTTTCTCTGAAAGGACAGCATTTAGAAAGTGAAGCAACACTCCATTCACTTCGCACAGTGAATTGAAGTGTTGGAACAGACTGCTTCTGTTTTAGAGAAACGGATGTGAGTTTTTTGTGAATGCTTGTAAGTAGCTTAAGGCTCTTTCCAAAAAAAGTGATTTTCTCTGAAAGGACAGCATTTAGAAAGTGAAGCAACACTCCATTCACTTCGCACAGTGAATTGAAGTGTTGGAACAGACAGCTTCTCTTTCATAGAAACGCATTTGAGTTTCCTGTGAATGCTTGTAAGTAGCTTAAGGAACATTCAAAGGAAAGTGATTTTCTCTGAAAGGACAGCATTTAGAAAGTGAAGCAACACTCCATTCACTTCGCACAGTGAATTGATGTGTTGGAACAGACAGCTTCTCTTTCAGAGAAATGCATGTGAGTTTCTTGTGAATGCTTGTAAGTAGCTTAAGGCACTTTCAAAGGAATGTGATTTCCTCTGAAAGGACAGCATTTAGAAAGTGAAGCAACATTCCATTCACTTCGCACAGTGAATTGAAGTGTTGTTACAGACGGCTTCTCTTTTAGAGAAACGGTTCTGAGTTTTTTGTGAATGCTTGTAAGTAGCTTAAGGCACTTTCCAAGGAAAGTGATTTTCTCTGAAAGGACAGCATTTAGAAAGTGAAGCAACACTCCATTCACTTCGCACAGTGAATTGAAGTGTTGGAACAGACTGCTTCTCTTTCAGAGTAACGCATGTGAATTTCTGTTGAATGCTTGAAAGTAGCTTAAGGCACTGTTAAAGGAAAGTGATTTTCTCTGAAAGGACAGCATTTAGAAAGTGAAGCAACACTCCATTCACTTCGCACAGTGAATTGAAGTGTTGGAACAGACAGCTTCTCTTTCATAGAAACGCATTTGAGTTTCCTGTGAATGCTTGTAAGTAGCTTAAGAAACATTCAAAGGAAAGTGATTTTCTCTGAAACTACAGCATTTAGAAAGTGAAGCAACACTCCATTCACTTCGCACAGTGAATTGAAGTGTTGGAACAGACAGCATCTCTTTCAGAAAAATGCATGTGAGTTTCTTGTGAATGCTTGTAAGTAGCTTAAGGCACTTTCAAAGGAAAGTGATTTTCTCTGAAAGGACAGCATTTAGAAAGTGAAGCAACACTCCATTCACTTCGCACAGTGAATTGAAGTGTTGGAACAGACAGCTTCTCTTTCATAGAAACGCATTTGAGTTTCCTGTGAATGCTTGTAAGTAGCTTTAGGAACTTTCAAAGGCAAGTGATTTTCTCTGAAACTACAACATTTAGAAAGTGAAGCAACACTCCATTCACTTCACACAGTGAATTGAAGTGTTGTAATAGACTGCTTTTCATTCAGAGAAACGGATGTGAGTTTTTTGTGAATGCTTGTAAGTAGCTTAAGGCAATTTCAAATGAAGTGATTTTCTCTGAAAGGACAGCATTTATAAAGTGAAGCAACACTCCATGCACTTCGCACAGTGAATTGAAGTGTTGGAACAGACAGCTTCTCTTTCAGAGAAGTGCATGTGAGTTTCTTGTGAATGATTGAAAGTACCTTAAAGAACTTTTAAAATAAATTTATTTTATCTGAAAGGACAGCATTTAGAAAGTGAAGCAACACTCCATTCACTTCGCACAGTGAATTGAAGTGTTGTAATAGACTGCTTCTCTTTCAGAGAAACGGATGTGAGTTTTTTGTGAATGCTTGTAAGTTGCTTAAGGCACTTTCAAAGGAAAGTGATTTTCTCTGAAAGGACAGCATTTAGAAAGTGAAGCAACACTCCATTCACTTCGCACAGTGAATTGAAGTGTTGGAACAGACTGCTTCTGTTTTAGAGAAACGGATGTGAGTTTTTTGTGAATGCTTGTAATAGCTTAAGGCTCTTTCCAAAAAAAAGTGATTTTCTCTGAAAGGACAGCATTTAGAAAGTGAAGCAACACTCCATTCACTTCGCACAGTGAATTGAAGTGTTGGAACAGACAGCTTCTCTTTCATAGAAACGCATTTGAGTTTCCTGTGAATGCTTGTAAGTAGATTAAGGAACATTCAAAGGAAAGTGATTTTCTCTGAAACTACAGCATTTAGAAAGTGAAGCAACACTCCATTCACTTCGCACAGTGAATTGATGTGTTGGAACAGACAGCTTCTCTTTCAGAGAAATGCATGTGAGTTTCTTGTGAATGCTTGTAAGTAGCTTAAGGCACTTTCAAAGGAATGTGATTTTCTCTGAAAGGACAGCATTTAGAAAGTGAAGCAACATTCCATTCACTTCGCACAGTGAATTGAAGTGTTGTTACAGACGGCTTCTGTTTTAGAGAAACGGTTGTGAGTTTTTTGTGAATGCTTGTAAGTAGCTTAAGGCACTTTCAAAGCAAAGTGATTTTCTCTGAAAGGACAGCATTTAGAAAGTGAAGGAACACTCCGATCACTTTGCACAGTGAATTGAAGTGCTGGAAAAGACTGCTTCTCTTTCAGAGAAACGCATGTGAATTTCTGTTGAATGCTTGTAAGTAGCTTAAGGCACTTTCAAAGGAAAGTGATTTTCTCTGAAAGGACAGCATTTAGAAAGTGAAGCAACACTCCATTCACTTCGCACAGTGAATTGAAGTGTTGGAACAAGCAGCTTCTCTTTCATAGAAACGCATTTGAGTTTCCTGTGAATGCATGTAAGTAGCTTAAGGAACTTTCAAAGGAAAGTGATTTTCTCTGAAACTACAGCATTTAGAAAGTGAAGCAACACACCATTCACTTCGCACAGTGAATTGAAGTGTTGGAACAGACAGCTTCTCTTTCAGATAAATGCATGTGAGTTTCTTGTGAATGATTGAAAGTAGCTTAAGCAACTTTCAAAATAAAGTGATTTTCTCTGAAAGGACAGCATTTAGAAAGTGAAGCAACACTCCATTCATTTCGCACAGTGAATTGAAGTGTTGTAATAGACTGCTTTTCTTTCAGAGAAACGGATGTGAGTTTTTGTGAATCCTTGTAAGTTGCTTAAGGCACTTTCAAAGGAAAGTGATTTTCTCTGAAAGGACAGCATTTAGAAAGTGAAGCAACACTCCATTCACTTCGCACAGTGAATTGATGTGTTGGAACAGACAGCTTCTCTTTCAGAGAAATGCATGTGAGTTTCTTGTGAATGCTTGTAAGTAGCTTAAGGCACTTTCAAAGGAATGTGATTTTCTCTGAAAGGACAGCATTTAGAAAGTGAAGGAACACTCCGATCACTTTGCACAGTGAATTGAAGTGCTGGAAAAGACTGCTTCTCTTTCAGAGTAACGCATGTGAATTTCTGTTGAATGCTTGTAAGTAGCTTAAGGCACTTTCAAAGGAAAGTGATTTTCTCTGAAAGGACAGCATTTAGAAAGTGAAGCAACACTCCATTCACTTCGCACAGTGAATTGAAGTGTTGGAACAGGCAGCTTCTCTTTCATAGAAACGCATTTGAGTTTCCTGTGAATGCATGTAAGTAGCTTAAGGAACTTTCAAAGGAAAGTGATTTTCTCTGAAACTACAGCATTTAGAAAGTGAAGCAACACTCCATTCACTTCGCACAGTGAATTGAAGTGTTGGAACAGACAGCTTCTCTTTCAGAGAAATGCATGTGAGTTTCTTGTGAATGATTGAAAGTAGCTTAAGGAACTTTCAAAATAAAGTGATTTTCTCTGAAAGGACAGCATTTAGAAAGTGAAGCAACACTCCATTCACTTCGCACAGTGAATTGAAGTGTTGTAATAGACTGCTTCTCTTTCAGAGAAACGGATGTGAGTTTTTGTGAATGCTTGTAAGTTGCTTAAGGCACTTTCAAAGGAAAGTGATTTTCTCTGAAAGGACAGCATTTAGAAAGTGAAGCAACACTCCATTCACTTCGCACAGTGAATTGAAGTGTTGGAACAGACAGCTTCTTTTTCAGAGAAATGCATTTGAGTTTCTTGTGAATGCTTGGAAGTAGCCTAAGGCACTGTCAAAGGAAAGTGATTTTCTCTGAAAGGACAGCATTTAGAAAGTGAAGCAACACTCCATTCACTTCGCACAGTGAATTGAAGTGTTGTAACAGACTGCTTCTATTTTAGAGAAACGGATGTGAGTTTTTTGTGAATGCTTGTAAGTAGCTTAAGGCACTTTCAAATGAAGTGATTTTCTCTGAAAGGACAGCATTTAGAAAGTGAAGCAACACTCCAGGCACTTCGCACAGTGAATTGAAGTGTTGTAACAGACAGCTTCTCTTTCAGAGAAATGCATGTGAGTTTCTTGTGAATGATTGAAAGTACCTTAAAGAACTTTTAAAATAAATTTATTTTATCTGAAAGGACAGCATTTAGAAAGTGAAGCAACACTCCATTCACTTCGCACAGTGAATTGAAGTGTTGTAATAGACTGCTTCTCTTTCAGAGAAACGGATGTGAGTTTTTTGTGAATGCTTGTAAGTTGCTTAAGGCACTTTCAAAGGAAAGTGATTTTCTCTGAAAGGACAGCATTTAGAAAGTGAAGAAACACTCCATTCACTTCGCACAGTGAATTGAAGTGTTGGAACAGACTGCTTCTGTTTTAGAGAAACGGATGTGAGTTTTTTGTGAATGCTTGTAAGAAGCTTAAGGCTCTTTACAAAAAAAGTGATTTTCTCTGAAAGGACAGCATTTAGAAAGTGAAGCAACACTCCATTCACTTCGCACAGTGAATTGAAGTGTTGGAACAGACAGCTTCTCTTTCATAGAAACGCATTTGAGTTTCCTGTGAATGCTTGTAAGTAGCTTAAGGAACATTCAAAGGAAAGTGATTTTCTCTGAAACTACAGCATTTAGAAAGTGAAGCAACACTCCATTCACTTCGCACAGTGAATTGATGTTTTGGAACAGACAGCTTCTCTTTCAGAGAAATGCATGTGAGTTTCTTGTGAATGCTTGTAAGTAGCTTAAGGCACTTTCAAAGGAATGTGATTTTCTCTGAAAGGACAGCATTTAGAAAGTGAAGCAACATTCCATTCACTTCGCACAGTGAATTGAAGTGTTGTTACAGACGGCTTCTGTTTTAGAGAAACGGTTGTGAGTTTTTTGTGAATGCTTGTAAGTAGCTTAAGGCACTTTCAAAGCAAAGTGATTTTCTCTGAAAGGACAGCATTTAGAAAGTGAAGCAACACTCCATTCACTTCGCACAGTGAATTGAAGTGTTGTAACAGACTGCTTCTGTTTTAGAGAAACGGATGTGAGTTTTTTGTGAATACTTGTAAGTAGTTTAAGGCACTTTCCAAGGAAAGTGATTTTCTCTGAAAGGACAGCATTTAGAAAGTGAGGCAACACTCCATTACCTTCGCACAGTGAATTGAAGTGTTGGAACAGACAGCTTCTCTTTCATAGAAACGCATTTGAGTTTCCTGTGAATGCTTGTAAGTAGCTTAAGGAACATTCAAAGGAAAGTGATTTTCTCTGAAACTACAGCATTTAGAAAGTGAAGCAACACTCCATTCACTTCGCACAGTGAATTGAAGTGTTGTAATTGACTGCTTCACATTCAGAGAAACGGATGTGAGATTTTGTGAATGCTTGTAAGTAGCTTAAGGCACTGTCAAAGGAAAGTGATTTTCTCTGAAAGGACAGCATTTAGAAAGTGAAGCAACACTCCATTCACTTCGCACAGTGAATTGAAGTGTTGGAACAGACAGCTTTTCTTTCATAGAAACGCATTTGAGTTTCCTGTGAATGCTTGTAAGTAGCTTAAGGAAATTTCAAGGAAAAGTGATTTTCTCTGAAACTACAGCATTTAGAAAGTGAAGGAACACTCCGATCACTTTGCACAGTGAATTGAAGTGCTGGAAAAGACTGCTTCTCTTTCAGAGTAACGCATGTGAATTTCTGTTGAATGCTTGTAAGTAGCTTAAGGCACTTTCAAAGGAAAGTGATTTTCTCTGAAAGGACAGCATTTAGAAAGTGAAGCAACACTCCATTCACTTCGCACAGTGAATTGAAGTGTTGGAACAGACAGCTTCTCTTTCAGAGAAACAGATTTGAGTTTCCTGTGAATGCATGTAAGTACTTAAGGAACTTTCAAAGGAAAGTGATTTTCTCTGAAACTACAGCATTTAGAAAGTGAAGCAACACTCCATTCACTTCGCACAGTGAATTGAAGTGTTGGAACAGACAGCTTCTCTTTCAGAGAAATGCATGTGAGTTTCTTGTGAATGCATGTAAGTACTTAAGGAACTTTCAAAGGAAAGTGATTTTCTCTGAAACTACAGCATTTAGAAAGTGAAGCAACACTCCATTCACTTCGCACAGTGAATTGAAGTGTTGGAACAGACAGCTTCTCTTTCAGAGAA
Source organism: Myodes glareolus (assembly GCF_982192425.1). Classification (NCBI taxonomy): domain Eukaryota; kingdom Metazoa; phylum Chordata; class Mammalia; order Rodentia; family Cricetidae; genus Myodes; species Myodes glareolus. Next base: position 340,042 of record NW_028263255.1, read on the forward strand.
ATGCATGTGAGTTTCTTGTGAATGATTGAAAGTAGCTTAAGGAACTTTCAAAATAAAGTGATTTTCTCTGAAAGGACAGCATTTAGAAAGTGAAGCAACACTCCATTCACTTCGCACAGTGAATTGAAGTGTTGGAACAGACAGCTTCTTTTTCAGAGAAATGCATTTGAGTTTCTTGTGAATGCTTGGAAGTAGCCTAAGGCACTGTCAAAGGAAAGTGATTTTCTCTGAAAGGACAGCATTTAGAAAGTGAAGCAACACTCCATTCACTTCGCACAGTGAATTGAAGTGTTGTAACAGACTGCTTCTGTTTTACAGAAACGGATGTGAGTTTTTTGTGAATGCTTGTAAGTAGCTTAAGGCACTTTCAAATGAAGTGATTTTCTCTGAAAGGACAGCATTTAGAAAGTGAAGCAACACTCCATGCACTTCGCACAGTGAATTGAAGTGTTGGAACAGACAGCTTCTCTTTCAGAGAAATGCATGTGCGTTTCTTGTGAATGATTGAAAGTACCTTAAAGAACTTTTAAAATAAATTTATTTTATCGGAAAGGACAGCATTTAGAAAGTGAAGCAACACTCCATTCACTTCGCACAGTGAATTGAAGTGTTGTAATAGACTGCTTCTCTTTCAGAGAAACGGATGTGAGTTTTTTGTGAATGCTTGTAAGTTGCTTAAGGCACTTTCAAAGGAAAGTGATTTTCTCTGAAAGGACAGCATTTAGAAAGTGAAGAAACACTCCATTCACTTCGCACAGTGAATTGAAGTGTTGGAACAGACTGCTTCTGTTTTAGAGAAACGGATGTGAGTTTTTTGTGAATGCTTGTAAGAAGCTTAAGGCTCTTTACAAAAAAAGTGATTTTCTCTGAAAGGACAGCATTTAGAAAGTGAAGCAACACTCCATTCACTTCGCACAGTGAATTGAAGTTTTGGAACAGACAGCTTCTCTTTCATAGAAACGCATTTGAGTTTCCTGTGAATGCTTGTAAGTAGCTTAAGGAACATTCAAAGGAAAGTGATTTTCTCTGAAACTACAGCATTTAGAAAGTGAAGCAACACTCCATTCACTTCGCACAGTGAATTGATATTCTGGAACAGACAGCTTCTCTTTTAGAGAAATGCATGTGAGTTTCTTGTGAATGCTTGTAAGTAGCTTAAGGCACTTTCAAAGGAATGTGATTTTCTCTGAAAGGACAGCATTTAGAAAGTGAAGCAACATTCCATTCACTTCGCACAGTGAATTGAAGTGTTGTTACAGACGGCTTCTGTTTTAGAGAAACGGTTGTGAGTTTTTTGTGAATGCTTGTAAGTAGCTTAAGGCACTTTCAAAGCAAAGTGATTTTCTCTGAAAGGACAGCATTTAGAAAGTGAAGCAACACTCCATTCACTTCGCACAGTGAATTGAAGTGTTGGAACAGACAGCTTCTCTTTCATAGAAACGCATTTGAGTTTCCTGTGAATGCTTGTAAGTAGCTTAATGAACTTTCAAAGGAAAGTGATTTTCTCTAAAACTACAGCATTTAGAAAGTGAAGGAACACTCCGATCACTTTGCACAGTGAATTGAAGTGCTGGAAAAGACTGCTTCTCTTTCAGAGTAACGCATGTGAATTTCTGTTGAATGCTTGTAAGTAGCTTAAGGCACTTTCAAAGGAAAGTGATTTTCTCGGAAAGGACAGAATTTAGAAAGTGAAGCAACACTCCATTCACTTCGCACAGTGAATTGAAGTGTTGGAACAGACAGCTTCTCTTTCAGAGAAACAGATTTGAGTTTCCTGTGAATGCATGTAAGTAGCTTAAGGAACTTTCAAAGGAAAGTGATTTTCTCTGAAACTACAGCATTTAGAAAGTGAAGCAACACTCCATTCACTTCGCACAGTGAATTGAAGTGTTGGAACAGACAGCTTCTCTTTCAGAGAAATGCATGTGAGTTTCTTGTGAATGATTGAAAGTAGCTTAAGGAACTTTCAAAATAAAGTGATTTTCTCTGAAAGGACAGCATTTAGAAAGTGAAGCAACACTCCATTCACTTCGCACAGTGAATTGAAGTGTTGGAACAGACAGCTTCTCTTTCAGAGAAATGCATGTGAGTTTCTTGTGAATGATTGTAAGTAGTTTAAGGAACTTTCCAAAGAAAGTGATTTTCTCTGAAAGGACAGCATTTAGAAAGTGAAGCAACACTCCATTCACTTCGCACAGTGAATTGAAGTGTTGTAATAGACTGCTTCTCTTTCAGAGAAACGGTTGTGAGTTTTTGTGAATCCTTGTAATTTGCTTAAGGCACTTTCACAGGAAAGTGATTTTCTCTGAAAGGACAGCATTTAGAAAGTGAAGCAACACTCCATTCACTTCGCACAGTGAATTGAAGTGTTGGAACAGACAGCTTCTCTTTCATAGAAACGCATTTGAGTTTCCTGTGAATGCTTGTAAGTAGCTTAAGAAACATTCAAAGGAATGTGATTTTCTCTGAAAGGACAGCATTTAGAAAGTGAAGCAACATTCCATTCACTTCGCACAGTGAATTGAAGTGTTGTTACAGACGGCTTCTCTTTTAGAGAAACGGTTGTGAGTTTTTTGTGAATGCTTGTAAGTAGCTTAAGGCACTTTCAAAGGAAAGTGATTTTCTCTGAAAGGACAGCATTTAGAAAGTGAAGCAACACTCCATTCACTTCGCACAGTGAATTGAAGTGTTGGAACAGACAGCTTTTCTTTCATAGAAACGCATTTGAGTTTCCTGTGAATGCTTGTAAGTAGCTTAAGGAACTTTCAAAGGAAAGTGATTTTCTCTGAAACTACAGCATTTAGAAAGTGAAGGAACACTCCAATCACTTTGCACAGTGAATTGAAGTGCTGGAAAAGACTGCTTCTCTTTCAGAGTAACGCATGTGAATTTCTGTTGAATGCTTGTAAGTAGCTTAAGGCACTTTCAAATGAAGTGATTTTCTCTGAAAGGACAGCATTTAGAAAGGGAGGCAACACTCCATTCACTTGGCACAGTGAATTGAAGTGTTGGAACAGACAGCTTCTCTTTCATAGAAATGCATGTGAGTTTCTTGTGAATGATTGAAAGTAGCTTAAAGAACTTTCAAAATAAAGTGATTTTCTCTGAAAGGACAGCATTTAGAAAGTGAAGCAACACTCCATTCACTTCGCACAGTGAATTGAAGTGTTGTAATTGACTGCTTCTCTTTCAGAGAAATGGATGTGAGCTTTTGTGAATCCTTGTAAGTTGCTTAAGGCACTTTCAAAGGAAAGTGATTTTCTCTGAAATGACAGCATTTAGAAAGTGAAGCAATACTCCATTCACTTCGCACAGTGAATTGAAGTGTTGGAACAGACAGCTTCTTTTTCAGAGAAATGCATTTGAGTTTCTTGTGATTGCTTGGAAGTAGCCTAAGGCACTGTCAAAGGAAAGTGATTTTCTCTGAAAGGACAGCATTTAGAAAGTGAAGCAACACTCCATTCACTTCGCACAGTGAATTGAAGTGTTGGAACAGACTGCTTCTGTTTTAGAGAAACGGATGTGAGTTTTTTCTGAATGCTTGTAAGTAGCTTAAGGCACTTTCAAATGAAGTGATTTTCTCTGAAAGGACAGCATTTAGAAAGTGAAGCAACACTCCATGCACTTCGCACAGTGAATTGAAGTGTTGGAACAGACAGCTTCTCTTTCAGAGAAATGCATGTGAGTTTCTTGTGAATGATTGAAAGTACCTTAAAGAACTTTTAAAATAAATTTATTTTATCTGAAAGGACAGCATTTAGAAAGTGAAGCAACACTCCATTCACTTCGCACAGTGAATTGAAGTGTTGTAATAGACTGCTTCTCTTTCATTGAAACGGATGTGAGTTTTTTGTGAATGCTTGTAAGTTGCTTAAGGCACTTTCAAAGGAAAGTGATTTTCTCTGAAAGGACAGCATTTAGAAAGTGAAGCAACACTCCATTCACTTCGCACAGTGAATTGAAGTGTTGGAACAGACTGCTTCTGTTTTAGAGAAACGGATGTGATTTTTTTGTGAATGCTTGTAAGTAGCTTAAGGCTCTTTCCAAAAAAAGTGATTTTCTCTGAAAGGACAGCATTTAGAAAGTGAAGCAACACTCCATTCACTTTGCACAGTGAATTGAAGTGTTGGAACAGACAGCTTCTCTTTCATAGAAACGCATTTGAGTTTCCTGTGAATGCTAGTAAGTAGCTTAAGGAACATTCAAAGGAAAGTGATTTTCTCTGAAACTACAGCATTTAGAAAGTGAAGCAACACTCCATTCACTTCGCACAGTGAATGGATGTGTTGGAACAGACAGCTTCTCTTTCAGAGAAATGCATGTGAGTTTCTTGTGAATGCTTGTAAGTAGCTTAAGGCACTTTCAAAGGAATGTGATTTTCTCTGAAAGGACAGCATTTAGAAAGTGAAGCAACATTCCATTCACTTCGCACAGTGAATTGAAGTGTTGTTACAGACGGCTTCTGTTTTAGAGAAACGGTTGTGAGTTTTTTGTGAATGCTTGTAAGTAGCTTAAGGCACTTTCAAAGCAAAGTGATATTCTCTGAAAGGACAGCATTTAGAAAGTGAAGCAACACTCCACTCACTTCGCACAGTGAATTGAAGTGTTGGAACAGACAGCTTCTCTTTCATAGAAAGGCATTTGAGTTTCCTGTGAATGCTTGTAAGTAGCTTAAGGAACTTTCAAAGGAAAGTGATTTTCTCTGAAACTACAACATTTAGAAAGTGAAGGAACACTCCATTCACTTCGCACAGTGAATTGAAGTGTTGTAATTGACTGCTTCACATTCAGAGAAACGGATGTGAGTTTTTTGTGAATGCTTGTAAGTAGCTTAAGGCACTGTCAAAGGAAAGTGATTTTCTCTGAAAGGTTAGCATTTAGAAAGTGAAGCAACACTCCATTCACTTCGCACAGTGAATTGAAGTGTTGGAACAGACAGCTTTTCTTTCATAGAAACGCATTTGAGTTTCCTGTGAATGCTCGTAAGTAGCTTAAGGAACTTTCAAAGGAAAGTGATTTTCTCTGAAACTACAGCATTTAGAAAGTGAAGGAACACTCCGATCACTTTGCACAGTGAATTGAAGTGCTGGAAAAGACTGCTTCTCTTTCAGAATAACGCATGTGAATTTCTGTTGAATGCTTGTAAGTAGCTTAAGGCACTTTCAAAGGAAAGTGATTTTCTCTGAAAGGACAGCATTTAGAAAGTGAAGAAACACTCCTTTCACTTCGCACAGTGAATTGAAGTGTTGTAACAGACTGCTTCTGTTTTAGAGAAACGGATGTGAATTTTTTGTGAATACTTGTAAGTAGATTAAGGCACTTTCCAAGGAAAGTGATTTTCTCTGAAAGGACAGCATTTAGTAAGTGAGGCAACACTCCATTCACTTCGCACAGTGAATTGAAGTGTTGGAACAGACAGCTTCTCTTTCATAGAAACGCATTTGAGTTTCCTGTGAATGCTTGTAAGTAGCTTAAGGAACTTTCAAAGGAAAGTGATTTTCTCTGAAACTACAGCATTTAGAAAGTGAAGCAACACTCCATTCACTTCGCACAGTGAATTGAAGTGTTCAAACAGACAGCTTCTCTTTCAGAGAAATGCATGTGAGTTTCTTGTGAATGATTGAAAGTAGCTTAAGGAACTTTCAAAATAAAGTGATTTTCTCTGAAAGGACAGCATTTAGAAAGTGAAGCAACACTCCATTCACTTCGCACAGTGAATTGAAGTGTTGTAACAGACAGCTTCTCTTTCATAGAAACGCATTTGAGTTTCCTGTGAATGCTTGTAAGGAGCTAAAGGAACTTTCAAAGAAAGTGATTTTCTCTGAAACTACAGCATTTAGAAAGTAAAGCAACAGTCCATTCACTTCGCACAGTGAATTGAAGTGTTGGAACAGACTGCTTCTCTTTCAGAGTAACGCATGTGAATTTCTGTTGAATGCTTGTAAGTAGCTTAAGGCACTTTCAAAGGAAAGTGATTTTCTCTGAAAGGACAGCATTTAGAAAGTGAAGCAACACTCCATTCACTTCGCACAGTGAATTGATGTGTTGGAACAGACAGCTTCTCTTTCAGAGAAATGCATGTGAGTTTCTTGTGAATGCTTGTAAGTAGCTTAAGGCACTTTCAAAGGAATGTGATTTTCTCTGAAAGGACAGCATTTAGAAAGTGAAGCAACACTCCATTCACTTCGCACAGTGAATTGATGTGTTGGAACAGACAGCTTCTCTTTCAGAGAAATGCATGTGAGTTTCTTGTGAATGCTTGTAAGTAGTTTAAGGCACTTTCCAAAGAAAGTGATTTTCTCTGAAAAGACAGCATTTAGAAAGTGAAGCAACACTCCATTCACTTCGCACAGTGAATTGAAGTGTTGGAACAGACTGCTTCTCATTCAGAGAAATGCATATGAGTTTCTTGTGAATGATTGAAAGTAGCTTAAGGAACTTTCAAAATAAAGTGATTTTCTCTGAAAGGACAGCATTTAGAAAGTGAAGCAACACTCCATTCACTTCGCACAGTGAATTGAAGTGTTGTAATAGACTGCTTCTCTTTCAGAGAAACGGATGTGAGTTTTTGTGAATCCTTGTAAGTTGCTTAAGGCACTTTCACAGGAAAGTGATTTTCTCTGAAAGGACAGCATTTAGAAAGTGAAGCAACACTCCATTCACTTCGCACAGTGAATTGAAGTGTTGGAACAGACAGCTTCTCTTTCATAGAAACGCATTTGAGTTTCCTGTGAATGCTTGTAAGTAGCTTAAGAAACATTCAAACCAAAGTGATTTTCTCTGAAACTACAGCATTTAGAAAGTGAAGCAACACTCCATTCACTTCGCACAGTGAATTGAAGTGTTGTAATAGACTGCTTCTCTTTCAGAGAAACGGATGTGAGTTTCTTGTGAATGCTTGTAAATAGCTTAAGGCACTGTCAAAGGAAAGTGATTTTCTCTGAAAGGACAGCATTTAGAAAGTGAAGCAACACTCCATTCACTTCGAGCAGTGAATTGAAGTGTTGTAATAGACTGCTTCTCTTTTAGAGAAACGGATTTGAGTTTTTTGTGAATGCTTGTAAGTAGCTTAAGGCACTCTCAAAGGAAAGTGATTTTCTCTGAAAGGACAGCATTTAGAAAGTGAAGCAACACTCCATTCACTTCGCACAGTGAATTGAAGTGTTGGAACAGACAGCTTCTCTTTCATAGAAACGCATTTGAGTTTAATGTGAATGCATGTAAGTAGCTTAAGGAACTTTCAAAGGAAAGTGATTTTCTCTGAAACTACAGCATTTAGAAAGTGAAGCAACACTCCATTCACTTCGCACAGTGAATTGAAGTGTTGGAACAGACAACTTCTCTTTCAGAGAAATGCATGTGAGTTTCTTGTGAATGATTGAAAGTAGCTTAAGGAACTTTCAAAATAAAGTGATTTTCTCTGAAAGGACAGCATTTAGAAAGTGAAGCAACACTCCATTCACTTCGCACAGTGAATTGAAGTGTTGTAATAGACTGCTTCTCTTTCAGAGAAACGGATGTGAGTTTTTGTGAATCCTTGTAAGTTACTTAAGGCACTTTCAAAGGAAAGTGATTTTCTCTGAAAGGACAGCATTTAGAAAGTGAAGCAACACTCCATTCACTTCGCACAGTGAATTGAAGTGTTGGAACAGACAGCTTCTTTTTCAGAGAAATGCATTTGAGTTTCTTGTGAATGCTTGGAAGTAGCCTAAGGCACTGTCAAAGGAAAGTGATTTTCTCTGAAAGGACAGCATTTAGAAAGTGAAGCAACACTCCATTCACTTCGCACAGTGAATTGAAGTGTTGTAACAGACTGCTTCTGTTTTAGAGAAACGGATGTGAGTTTTTTGTGAATGCTTGTAAGTAGCTTAAGGCACTTTCAAATGAAGTGATTTTCTCTGAAAGGACAGCATTTAGAAAGTGAAGCAACACTCCATTCACTTCGCACAGTGAATTGAAGTGTTGGAAGAGACAGCTTCTCTTTCAGAGAAATGCATGTGAGTTTCTTGTGAATGATTGAAAGTAGCTTAAAGAACTTTTAAAATAAATTTATTTTATCTGAAAGGACAGCATTTAGAAAGTGAAGCAACACTCCATTCACTTCGCACAGTGAATTGAAGTGTTGTAATAGACTGCTTCTCTTTCAGAGAAACGGATGTGAGTTTTTTGTGAATGCTTGTAAGTTGCTTAAGGCACTTTCAAAGGAAAGTGATTTTCTCTGAAAGGACAGCATTTAGAAAGTGAAGCAACACTCCATTCACTTCGCACAGTGAATTGAAGTGTTGGAACAGACTGCTTCTGTTTTAGAGAAACGGATGTGAGTTTTTTGTGAATGCTTGTAAGTAGCTTAAGGCACTTTCAAAGGAAAGTGATTTTCTCTGAAAGGACAGCATTTAGAAAGTGAAGCAACACTCCATTCACTTCGCACAGTGAATTGAAGTGTTGGAACAGACAGCTTCTCTTTCATAGAAACGCATTTGAGTTTCCTGTGAATGCTTGTAAGTAGCTTAAGGAACATTCAAAGGAAAGTGATTTTCTCTGAAACTACAGCATTTAGAAAGTGAAGCAACACTCCATTCACTTCGCACAGTGAATTGATGTGTTGGAACAGACAGCTTCTCTTTCAGAGAAATGCATGTGAGTTTCTTGTGAATGCTTGTAAGTAGCTTAAGGCACTTTCAAAGGAATGTGATTTTCTCTGAAAGGACAGCATTTAGAAATTGAAGCAACACTCCATGCACTTCGCACAGTGAATTGAAGTGTTGTTACAGACGGCTTCTGTTTTAGAGAAACGGTTGTGAGTTTTTTGTGAATGCTTGTAAGTAGCTTAAGGCACTTTCAAAGCAAAGTGATTTTCTCTGAAAGGACAGCATTTAGAAAGTGAAGCAACACTCCATTCACTTCGCACAGTGAATTGAAGTGTTGGAACAGACTGCTTCTGTTTTAGAGAAACGGATGTGAGTTTTTTGTGAATACTTGTAAGTAGTTTAAGGCACTTTCCAAGGAAAGTGATTTTCTCTGAAAGGACAGCATTTAGAAAGTGAGGCAACACTCCATTCACTTCGCACAGTGAATTGAAGTGTTGGAACAGACAGCTTCTCTTTCATAGAAACGCATTTGAGTTTCCTGTGAATGCTTGTAAGTAGCTTAAGGAACTTTCAAAGGAAAGTGATTTTCTCTGAAACTACAGCATTTAGAAAGTGAAGCAACACTCCATTCACTTCGCACAGTGAATTGAAGTGTTCGAACAGACAGCTTCTCTTTCAGAGAAATGCATGTGAGTTTCTTGTGAATGATTGAAAGTAGCTAAAGGAACTTTCAAAATAAAGTGATTTTCTCTGAAATGACAGCATTTAGAAAGTGAAGCAACACTCCATTCACTTCGCACAGTGAATTGAAGTGTTGGAACAGACAGCTTCTCTTTCATAGAAACACATTTGAGTTTCCTGTGAATGCTTGTAAGGAGCTAAAGGAACTTTCAAAGGAAAGTGATTTTCTCTGAAACTACAGCATTTAGAAAGTAAAGCAACACTCCATTCACTTCGCACAGTGAATTGAAGTGTTGGAACAGAGTGCTTCTCTTTCAGAGTAACGCATGTGAATTTCTGTTGAATGCTTGTAAGTAGTTTAAGGCATTTTCAAATGAAGTGATTTTCTCTGAAAGGACAGCATTTAGAAAGTGAAGCAACACTCCATTCACTTCGCACAGTGAATTGAAGTGTTGGAACAGACAGCTTCTCTTTCATAGAAACGCATTTGAGTTTCCTGTGAATGCTTGTAAGTAGCTTAAGGCACTTTCAAAGGAATGTGATTTTCTCTGAAAGGACAGCATTTAGAAAGTGAAGCAACACTCCATTCACTTCGCACAGTGAATTGATGTGTTGGAACAGACAGCTTCTCTTTCAGAGAAATGCATGTGAGTTTCTTGTGAATGCTTGTAAGTAGTTTGAGGCACTTTCCAAAGAAAGTGATTTTCTCTGAAAGGACAGCATTTAGAAAGTGAAGCAACACTCCATTCACTTCGCACAGTGAATTGAAGTGTTGGAACAGAGAGCTTCTCATTCAGAGAAATGCATGTGAGTTTCTTGTGAATGATTGAAAGTAGCCTAAGGAACTTTCAAAATAAAGTGATTTTCTCTGAAAGGACAGCATTTAGAAAGTGAAGCAACACTCCATTCACTTCGCACAGTGAATTGAAGTGTTGGAACAGACAGCATCTCTTTCAGAGAAATGCCTGTGAGTTTCTTGTGAATGCTTGTAAGTAGCCTAAGGCACTTTCAAAGGAAAGTGATTTTCTCTGAAAGGACAGCATTTAGAAAGTGAAGCAACACTCCATTCACTTCGCACAGTGAATTGAAGTGTTGTTACAGACTGCTTCTATTTTAGAGAAACGGTTGAGAGTTTTTTTGTGAATGCTTGTAAGTAGCTTAAGGCACTTTCCAAGGAAAGTGATTTTCTCTGAAATGACAGCATTTAGAAAGTGAAGCAACACTCCATTCACTTCGCACAGTGAATTGAAGTGTTGGAACAGACAGCTTCTCTTTCATAGAAACGCATTTGAGTTTCCTGTGAATGCTTGTAGGTAGCTTAGGGAACTTTCAAAGGAAAGTGATTTTCTCTGAAACTACAACATTTAGAAAGTGAAGCAACACTCCATTCACTTCGCACAGTGAATTGAAGTGTTGTAATAGACTGCTTTTCATTCAGAGAAACGGATGTGAGTTTTTTGTGAATGCTTGTAAGTAGCTTAAGGAACTTTCCAAGGAAAGTGATTTTCTATGAAAGGACAACATTTAGAAAGTGAAGCAACACTCCATTCACTTCGCACAGTGAATTGAAGTGTTGGAACAGAAAGCATCTCTTTCAGAGAAATGCATGTGAGTTTCTTGTGAATGCTTGTAAGTAGCCGAAGGCACTTTCAAAGGAAAGTGATTTTCTCTTAAAGGACAGCATTTAGAAAGTGAAGCAACACTCCATTCACTTCACACAGTGAATTGAAGTGTTGTAACAGACTGCTTCTGTTTTAGAGAAATGGATGTGAGTTTTTTGTGAATGCTTGTAAGTAGCGTAAGGCACTTTCCAAGGAAAGTGATTTTCTCTGAAAGGACAGCATTTAGAAAGTGAAGCAACACTCCATTCACTTCGCACAGTGAATTGAAGTGTTGGAACAGACAGCTTCTCTTTCATAGAAACGCATTTGTGTTTCCTGTGAATGCATGTAAGTACTTAAGGAACTTTCAAAGGAAAGTGATTTTCTCTGAAACTACAGCATTTAGAAAGTGAAGCAACACTCCATTCACTTCGCACAGTGAATTGAAGTGTTGGAACAGACAGCTTCTCTTTCAGAGAAATGCATGTGAGTTTCTTGTGAATGATTGAAAGTAGCTAAAGGAACTTTCAAAATAAAGTGATTTTCTCTTAAATGACAGCATTGAGAAAGTGAAGCAACACTCCATTCACTTCGCACAGTGAATTGAAGTGTTGTAATAGACTGCTTCTCTTTCAGAGAAACGGATGTGAGTTTTTGTGAATGCTTGTAAGTTGCTTAAGGCACTTTCAAAGGAAAGTGATTTTCTCTGAAAGGACAGCATTTAGAAAGTGAAGCAACACTCCATTCACTTCGCACAGTGAATTGAAGTGTTGGAACAGACAGCTTCTTTTTCAGAGAAATGCATTTGAGTTTCTTGTGAATGCTTGGAAGTAGCCTAAGGCACTGTCAAAGGAAAGTGATTTTCTCTGAAAGGACAGCATTTAGAAAGTGAAGCAACACTCCATTCACTTCGCACAGTGAATTGAAGTGTTGTAACAGACTGCTTCTGTTTTAGAGAAACGGATGTGAGTTTTTTTGTGAATGCTTGTAATTAGCTTAAGGCACTTTCAAATGAAGTGATTTTCTCTGAAAGGACAGCATTTAGAAAGTAAAGCAACACTCCATTCGCTTCGCACAGTGAATTGAAGTGTTGGAACAGACTACTTCTCTTTCGGAGTAACGCATGTGAATTTCTGTTGAATGCTTGTAAGTAGCTTAAGGCATTTTCAAATGAAGTGATTTTCTTTGAAAGGACAGCATTTAGAAAGTGAAGCAACACTCCATTCACTTCGCACAGTGAATTGAAGTGTTGGAACAGACAGCTTCTCTTTCATAGAAACGCATTTGAGTTTCCTGTGAATGCTTGTAAGTAGCTTAAGGCACTTTCAAAGGAATGTGATTTTCTCTGAAAGGACAGCATTTACAAAGTGAAGCAACACTCCATTCACTTCGCACAGTGAATTGATGTGTTGGAACAGACAGCTTCTCTTTCAGAGAAATGCATGTGAGTTTCTTGTGAATGCTTGTAAGTAGTTTTAGGCACTTTCCAAGAAAGTGATTTTCTCTGAAAGGACAGCATTTAGAAAGTGAAGCAACACTCCATTCACTTCGCACAGTGAATTGAAGTGTTGGAACAGACAGCTTCTCTTTCAGAGAAATGCATGTGAGTTTCTTGTGAATGCTTGTAAGTAGCCTAAGGCACTTTCAAAGGAAAGTGATTTTCTCTGAAAGGACAGCATTTAGAAAGTGAAACAACACTCCATTCACTTCGCACAGTGAATTGAAGTGTTGTTTCAGACTGCTTCTGTTTTAGAGAAACGGTTGTGAGTTTTTTGTGAATGCTTGTAAGTAGCTTAAGGCACTTTCCAAGGAAAGTGATTTTCTCTGAAAGGACAGCATTTAGAAAGTGAAGCAACACTCCATTCACTTCGCACAGTGAATTGAAGTGTTGGAACAGACAGCTTCTCTTTCATAGAAACGCATTTGAGTTTCCTGTGAATGCTTGTAAGTAGCTTAAGGAACTTTCAAAGGAAAGTGATTTTCTCTGAAACTACAACATTTAGAAAGTGAAGCAAGACTCCATTCACTTCGCACAGTGAATTGAAGTGTTGGAACAGACAGCTTCTTTTTCAGAGAAATGCATTTGAGTTTCTTGTGAATGCTTGGAAGTAGCCTAAGGCACTGTCAAAGGAAAGTGATTTTCTCTGAAAGGACAGCATTTAGAAAGTGAAGCAACACTCCATTCACTTCGCACAGTGAATTGAAGTGTTGTAACAGACTGCTTCTGTTTTAGAGAAACGGATGTGAGTTTTTTTGTGAATGCTTGTAATTAGCTTAAGGCACTTTCAAATGAAGTGATTTTCTCTGAAAGGACAGCATTTAGAAAGTAAAGCAACACTCCATTCGCTTCGCACAGTGAATTGAAGTGTTGGAACAGACTACTTCTCTTTCGGAGTAACGCATGTGAATTTCTGTTGAATGCTTGTAAGTAGCTTAAGGCATTTTCAAATGAAGTGATTTTCTTTGAAAGGACAGCATTTAGAAAGTGAAGCAACACTCCATTCACTTCGCACAGTGAATTGAAGTGTTGGAACAGACAGCTTCTCTTTCATAGAAACGCATTTGAGTTTCCTGTGAATGCTTGTAAGTAGCTTAAGGCACTTTCAAAGGAATGTGATTTTCTCTGAAAGGACAGCATTTACAAAGTGAAGCAACACTCCATTCACTTCGCACAGTGAATTGATGTGTTGGAACAGACAGCTTCTCTTTCAGAGAAATGCATGTGAGTTTCTTGTGAATGCTTGTAAGTAGTTTTAGGCACTTTCCAAGAAAGTGATTTTCTCTGAAAGGACAGCATTTAGAAAGTGAAGCAACACTCCATTCACTTCGCACAGTGAATTGAAGTGTTGGAACAGACAGCTTCTCTTTCAGAGAAATGCATGTGAGTTTCTTGTGAATGCTTGTAAGTAGCCTAAGGCACTTTCAAAGGAAAGTGATTTTCTCTGAAAGGACAGCATTTAGAAAGTGAAACAACACTCCATTCACTTCGCACAGTGAATTGAAGTGTTATAATAGACTGCTTCTCTTTCAGAGAAACGGATGTGAGTTTTTTGTGAATGCTTGTAAGTTGCTTAAGGCACTTTCAAAGGAAAGTGATTTTCTCTGAAAGGACAGCATTTAGAAAGTGAAGCAACACTCCATTCACTTCGCACAGTGAATTGAAGTGTTGGAACAGACTGCTTCTGTTTTAGAGAAACGGATGTGAGTTTTTTGTGAATGCTTGTAAGTAGCTTAAGGCTCTTTCCAAAAAAAGTGATTTTCTCTGAAAGGACAGCATTTAGAAAGTGAGGCAACACTCCATTCACTTCGCACAGTGAATTGAAGTGTTGGAACAGACAGCTTCTCTTTCATAGAATCGCAATTGAGTTTCCTGTGAATGGTTGAAAGTAGCTTAAGGAACTTTCAAAGGAAAGTGATTTTCTCTGAAAGGACAGCATTTAGAAAGTGAAGCAACACTCCATTCACTTCGCACAGTGAATTGAAGTGTTGGAACAGACAGCTTCTCTTTCAGAGAAAAGCATGTGAGTTTCTTGTGAATGACTGAAAGTAGCTTAAAGAACTTTCAAAATAAAGTGATTTTCTCTGAAAGGACAGCATTTAGAAAATGAAGCAACACTCCATTCACTTCGCACAGTGAATTGAAGTGTTGTAATAGACTGCTTCTCTTTCAGAGAAACGGATGTGAGTTTTTGTGAATGCTTGTAAGTTGCTTAAGGCACTTTCAAAGGAAAGTGTTTTTCTCTGAAAGGACAGCATTTAGAAAGTGAAGCAACACTCCATTCACTTCGCACAGTGAATTGAAGTGTTGGAACAGACAGCTTCTTTTTCAGAGAAATGCATTTGAGTTTCTTGTGAATGCTTGGAAGTAGCCTAAGGCACTGTCAAAGGAAAGTGATTTTCTCTGAAAGGACAGCATTTAGAAAGTGAAGCAAGACTCCATTCACTTCGCACAGTGAATTGAAGTGGTGGAACAGACAGCTTCTCTTTCAGAGAAATGCATGTGAGTTTCTTGTGAATGATTGAAAGTAGCTTAAAGAACTTTTAAAATAAATTTATTTTATCTGAAAGGACAGCATTTAGAAAGTGAAGCAACACTCCATTCACTTCGCACAGTGAATTGAAGTGTTATAATAGACTGCTTCTCTTTCAGAGAAACGGATGTGAGTTTTTTGTGAATGCTTGTAAGTTGCTTAAGGCACTTTCCAAGGAAAGTGATTTTCTCTGAAAGGACAGCATTTAGAAAGTGAAGCAACACTCCATTCACTTCGCACAGTGAATTGAAGTGTTGGAACAGACAGCTTCTCTTTCATAGAAACGCATTTGAGTTTCCTGTGTATGCTTGTAAGTAGCTTAAGGAACATTCAAAGGAAAGTGATTTTCTCTGAAACTACAGCATTTAGAAAGTGAAGCAACACTCCATTCACTTCGCACAGTGAATTGAAGTGTTGGAACAGAAAGCATCTCTTTCAGAGAAATGCATGTGAGTTTCTTGTGAATGCTTGTAAGTAGCCGAAGGCACTTTCAAAGGAAAGTTATTTTCTCTTAAAGGACAGCATTTAGAAAGTGAAGCAACACTCCATTCACTTCGCACAGTGAATTGAAGTGTTGTAACAGACTGCTTCTGTTTTAGAGAAATGGATGTGAGTTTTTTGTGAATGCTTGTAAGTAGCTTAAGGCACTTTCCAAGGAAAGTGATTTTCTCTGAAAGGACAGCATTTAGAAAGTGAAGCAACACTCCATTCACTTCGCACAGTGAATTGAAGTGTTGGAACAGACAGCTTCTCTTTCATAGAAACGCATTTGTGTTTTCTGTTAATGCATGTAAGTAGCTTAAGGAACTTTCAAATGAAGTGATTTTCTCTGAAAGGACAGCATTTAGAAAGTGAAGCAACACTCCATTCACTTCGCACAGTGAATTGAAGTGTTGGAACAGACAGCTTCTCTTTCAGAGAAATGCATGTGAGTTTCTTGTGAATGATTGAAAGTAGCTTAAAGAACTTTTAAAATAAATTTATTTTATCTGAAAGGACAGCATTTAGAAAGTGAAGCAACACTCCATTCACTTCGCACAGTGAATTGAAGTGTTATAATAGACTGCTTCTCTTTCAGAGAAACGGATGTTAGTTTTTTGTGAATGCTTGTAAGTTGCTTAAGGCACTTTCAAAGGAATGTGATTTTCTCTGAAAGGACAGCATTTAGAAAGTGAAGCAACACTCCATTCACTTCGCACAGTGAATTGAAGTGTTGAAACAGACTGCTTCTGTTTTAGAGAAACGGATGTGAGTTTTTTGTGAATGCTTGTAAGTAGCTTAAGGCTCTTTCCAAAAAAAGTGATTTTCTCTGAAAGGACAGCATTTAGAAAGTGAAGCAACACTCCATTCACTTCGCACAGTGAATTGAAGTGTTGGAACAGACAGCTTCTCTTTCATAGAAACGCATTTGAGTTTCCTGTGAATGCTTGTAAGTAGCTTAAGGAACATTCAAAGGAAAGTGATTTTCTCTGAAACTAAAACATTTAGAAAGTGAAGCAACACTCCATTCACTTCGCACAGTGAATTGAAGTGTTGGAACAGACAGCTTCTCTTTCAGAGAAATGCATGTGAGTTTCTTGTGAATGATTGAAAGTAGCTTAAGGAACTTTCAAAATAAAGTGATTTTCTCTGAAATGACAGCATTTAGAAAGTGAAGCAACACTCCATTCACTTCGCACAGTGAATTGAAGTGTTGGAACAGACAGCTTCTCTTTCAGAGAAATGCATGTAGTTTCTTGTGAATGATTGAAAGTAGCTTAAGGAACTTTCAAAATAAAGTGATTTTCTCTGAAATGACAGCATTTAGAAAGTGAAGCAACACTCCATTCACATCGCACAGTGAATTGAAGTGTTGTAATAGACTGCTTCTCTTTCAGAGAAACGGATGTGAGTTTTTGTGAATGCTTGTAAGTTGCTTAAGGCACTCTCAAAGGAAAGTGATTTTCTCTGAAAGGACAGCATTTAGAAAGTGAAGCAACACTCCATTCACTTCGCACAGTGAATTGAAGTGTTGGAACAGACAGCTTCTTTTTCAGAGAAATGCATTTGAGTTTCTTGTGAATGCTTGGAAGTAGCCTAAGGCACTGTCAAAGGAAAGTGATTTTCTTTGAAAGGACAGCATTTAGAAAGTGAAGCAACACTCCATTCACTTCGCACAGTGAATTGAAGTGTTGGAACAGACAGCTTCTCTTTCAGAGAAATGCATGTGAGTTTCTTGTGAATGATTGAAATTAGCTTAAAGAACTTTTAAAATAAATTTATTTTCTCTGAAAGGACAGCATTTAGAAAGTGAAGCAACACTCCATTCACTTCGCACAGTGAATTGAAGTGTTGTAATAGACTGCTTCTCTTTCAGAGAAACGGATGTGAGTTTTTTGTGAATGCTTGTAAGTTGCTTAAGGCACTTTCAAAGGAAAGTGATTTTCTCTGAAAGGACAGCATTTAGAAAGTGAAGCAACACTCCATTCACTTCGCACAGTGAATTGAAGTGTTGGAACAGACAGCTTCTCTTTCATAGAAACGCATTTGAGTTTCCTGTGAATGCTTGTAAGTAGCTTAAGGAACATTCTAAGGAAAGTGATTTTCTCTGAAACTACAGCATTTAGAAAGTGAAGCAAGACTCCATTCACTTCGCACAGTGAATTGAAGTGTTGGAACAGACATCTTCTCTTTCAGAGAAATGCATGTGAGTTTCTTGTGAATGATTGAAAGTAGCTTAAAGAACTTTTAAAATAAATTTATTTTATCTGAAAGGACAGCATTTAGAAAGTGAAGCAACACTCCATTCACTTCGCACAGTGAATTGAAGTGTTGGAACAGACTGCTTCTGTTTTAGAGAAACGGATGTGAGTTTTTTGTGAATGCTTGTAAGTAGCTTAAGGCTCTTTCCAAAAAAAGTGATTTTCTCTGAAAGGACAGCATTTAGAAAGTGAGGCAACACTCCATTCACTTCGCACAGTGAATTGAAGTGTTGGAACAGACAGCTTCTCTTTCATAGAAACGCATTTGAGTTTCCTGTGAATGGTTGAAAGTAGCTTAAGGAACTTTCAAAGGAAAGTGATTTTCTCTGAAACTACAGCATTTAGAAAGTGAAGCAACACTCCATTCACTTCGCACAGTGAATTGAAGTGTTGGAACAGACAGCTTCTCTTTCAGAGAAAAGCATGTGAGTTTCTTGTGAATGACTGAAAGTAGCTTAAAGAACTTTCAAAATAAAGTGATTTTCTCTGAAAGGACAGCATTTAGAAAATGAAGCAACACTCCATTCACTTCGCACAGTGAATTGAAGTGTTGTAATAGACTGCTTCTCTTTCAGAGAAACGGATGTGAGTTTTTGTGAATGCTTGTAAGTTGCTTAAGGCACTTTCAAAGGAAAGTGATTTTCTCTGAAAGGACAGCATTTAGAAAGTGAAGCAACACTCCATTCACTTCGCACAGTGAATTGAAGTGTTGGAACAGACAGCTTCTTTTTCAGAGAAATGCATTTGAGTTTCTTGTGAATGCTTGGAAGTAGCCTAAGGCACTGTCAAAGGAAAGTGATTTTCTCTGAAAGGACAGCATTTAGAAAGTGAAGCAACACTCCATTCACTTCGCACAGTGAATTGAAGTGTTGTAACAGACTGCTTCTGTTTTAGAGAAACGGATGTGAGTTTTTTGTGAATGCTTGTAAGTAGCTTAAGGCACTTTCAAATGAAGTGATTTTCTCTGAAAGGACAGCATTTAGAAAGTGAAGCAAGACTCCATTCACTTCGCACAGTGAATTGAAGTGGTGGAACAGACAGCTTCTCTTTCAGAGAAATGCATGTGAGTTTCTTGTGAATGATTGAAAGTAGCTTAAAGAACTTTTAAAATAAATTTATTTTATCTGAAAGGACAGCATTTAGAAAGTGAAGCAACACTCCATTCACTTCGCACAGTGAATTGAAGTGTTATAATAGACTGCTTCTCTTTCAGAGAAACGGATGTGAGTTTTTTGTGAATGCTTGTAAGTTGCTTAAGGCACTTTCCAAGGAAAGTGATTTTCTCTGAAAGGACAGCATTTAGAAAGTGAAGCAACACTCCATTCACTTCGCACAGTGAATTGAAGTGTTGGAACAGACAGCTTCTCTTTCATAGAAACGCATTTGAGTTTCCTGTGAATGCTTGTAAGTAGCTTAAGGAACATTCAAAGGAAAGTGATTTTCTCTGAAACTACAGCATTTAGAAAGTGAAGCAACACTCCATTCACTTCGCACAGTGAATTGAAGTGTTGGAACAGAAAGCATCTCTTTCAGAGAAATGCATGTGAGTTTCTTGTGAATGCTTGTAAGTAGCCGAAGGCACTTTCAAAGGAAAGTGATTTTCTCTTAAAGGACAGCATTTAGAAAGTGAAGCAACACTCCATTCACTTCGCACAGTGAATTGAAATGTTGTAACAGACTGCTTCTGTTTTAGAGAAATGGATGTGAGTTTTTTGTGAATGCTTGTAAGTAGCTTAAGGCACTTTCCAAGGAAAGTGATTTTCTCTGAAAGGACAGCATTTAGAAAGTGAAGCAACACTCCATTCACTTCGCACAGTGAATTGAAGTGTTGGAACAGACAGCTTCTCTTTCATAGAAACGCATTTGTGTTTCCTGTGAATGCATGTAAGTAGCTTAAGGAACTTTCAAAGGAAAGTGATTTTCTCTGAAACTACAGCATTTAGAAAGTGAAGCAACACTCCACTCACTTCGCACAGTGAATTGAAGTGTTGGAACAGACAGCTTCTCTTTCAGAGAAATGCATGTAAGTTTCTTGTGAATGATTGAAAGTAGCTAAAGGATCTTTCAAAATAAAGTGATTTTCTCTGAAATGACAGCATTTAGAAAGTGAAGCAACACTCCATTCACTTCGCACAGTGAATTGAAGTGTTGTAATAGACTGCTTCTCTTTCAGAGAAACGGATGTGAGTTTTTGTGAATGCTTGTAAGTTGTTTAAGGCACTTTCAAAGGAAAGTGATTTTCTCTGAAAGGACAGCATTTAGAAAGTGAAGCAACACTCCATTCACTTCGCACAGTGAATTGAAGTGTTGGAACAAACAGCTTCTTTTTCAGAGAAATGCATTTGAGTTTCTTGTGAATGCTTGGAAGTAGCCTAAGGCACTGTCAAAGGAAAGTGATTTTCTCTGAAAGGACAGCATTTAGAAAGTGAAGCAACACTCCATTCACTTCGCACAGTGAATTGAAGTGTTGTAACAGACTGCTTCTGTTTTAGAGAAATGGATGTGAGTTTTTTGTGAATGCTTGTAAGTAGCTTAAGGCACTTTCAAATGAAGTGATTTTCTCTGAAAGGACAGCATTTAGAAAGTGAAGCAACACTCCATTCACTTCGCACAGTGAATTGAAGTGTTGGAACAGACAGCTTCTCTTTCAGAGAAATGCATGTGAGTTTCTTGTGAATGATTGAAAGTAGCTTAAAGAACTTTTAAAATAAATTTATTTTATCTGAAAGAACAGCATTTAGAAAGTGAAGCAACACTCCATTCACTTCGCACAGTGAATTGAAGTGTTATAATAGACTGCTTCTCTTTCAGAGAAACGGATGTTAGTTTTTTGTGAATGCTTGTAAGTTGCTTAAGGCACTTTCAAAGGAATGTGATTTTCTCTGAAAGGACAGCATTTAGAAAGTGAAGCAACACTCCATTCACTTCGCACAGTGAATTGAAGTGTTGAAACAGACTGCTTCTGTTTTAGAGAAACGGATGTGAGTTTTTTGTGAATGCTTGTAAGTAGCTTAAGGCTCTTTCCAAAAAAAGTGATTTTCTCTGAAAGGACAGCATTTAGAAAGTGAAGCAACACTCCATTCACTTCGCACAGTGAATTGAAGTGTTGGAACAGACAGCTTCTCTTTCATAGAAACGCATTTGAGTTTCCTGTGAATGCTTGTAAGTAGCTTAAGGAACATTCAAAGGAAAGTGATTTTCTCTGAAACTAAAACATTTAGAAAGTGAAGCAACACTCCATTCACTTCGCACAGTGAATTGAAGTGTTGGAACAGACAGCTTCTCTTTCAGAGAAATGCATGTGAGTTTCTTGTGAATGATTGAAAGTAGCTTAAGGAACTTTCAAAATAAACTGATTTTCTCTGAAATGACAGCATTTAGAAAGTGAAGCAACACTCCATTCACTTCGCACAGTGAATTGAAGTGTTGGAACAGACAGCTTCTCTTTCAGAGAAATGCATGTGAGTTTCTTGTGAATGATTGAAAGTAGCTTAAGGAACTTTCAAAATAAAGTGATTTTCTCTGAAATGACAGCATTTAGAAAGTGAAGCAACACTCCATTCACATCGCACAGTGAATTGAAGTGTTGTAATAGACTGCTTCTCTTTCAGAGAAACGGATGTGAGTTTTTGTGAATGCTTGTAAGTTGTTTAAGGCACTTTCAAAGGAAAGTGATTTTCTCTGAAAGGACAGCATTTAGAAAGTGAAGCAACACTCCATTCACTTCGCACAGTGAATTGAAGTGTTGGAACAGACAGCTTCTCTTTCATAGAAACGCATTTGAGTTTCCTGTGAATGCTTGTAAGTAGCTTAAGGAACATTCAAAGGAAAGTGATTTTCTCTGAAACTACAGCATTTAGAAAGTGAAGCAACACTCCATTCACTTCGCACAGTGAATTGAAGTGTTGGAACAGAAAGCATCTCTTTCAGAGAAATGCATGTGAGTTTCTTGTGAATGCTTGTAAGTAGCCGAAGGCACTTTCAAAGGAAAGTGATTTTCTCTTAAAGGACAGCATTTAGAAAGTGAAGCAACACTCCATTCACTTCGCACAGTGAATTGAAGTGTTGTAACAGACTGCTTCTGTTTTAGAGAAATGGATGTGAGTTTTTTGTGAATGCTTGTAAGTAGCTTAAGGCACTTTCCAAGGAAAGTGATTTTCTCTGAAAAGACAGCATTTAGAAAGTGAAGCAACACTCCATTCACTTCGCACAGTGAATTGAAGTGTTGGAACAGACAGCTTCTCTTTCATAGAAACGCATTTGTGTTTCCTGTGAATGCATGTAAGTAGCTTAAGGAACTTTCAAAGGAAAGTGATTTTCTCTGAAACTACAGCATTTAGAAAGTGAAGCAACACTCCATTCACTTCGCACAGTGAATTGAAGTGTTGGAACAGACAGCTTCTCTTTCAGAGAAATGCATGTGAGTTTCTTGTGAATGATTGAAAGTAGCTAAAGGAACTTTCAAAATAAAGTGATTTTCTCTGAAATGACAGCATTTAGAAAGTGAAGCAACACTCCATTCATTTCGCACAGTGAATTGAAGTGTTGTAATAGACTGCTTCTCTTTCAGAGAAACGGATGTGAGTTTTTGTGAATGCTTGTAAGTTGCTTAAGGCACTTTCAAAGGAAAGTGATTTTCTCTGAAAGGACAGCATTTAGAAAGTGAAGCAACACTCCATTCACTTCGCACAGTGAATTGAAGTGTTGGAACAGACAGCTTCTTTTTCAGAGAAATGCATTTGAGTTTCTTGTGAATGCTTGGAAGTAGCCTAAGGCACTGTCAAAGGAAAGTGATTTTCTCTGAAAGGACAGCATTTAGAAAGTGAAGCAACACTCCATTCACTTCGCACAGTGAATTGAAGTGTTGTAACAGACTGCTTCTGTTTTAGAGAAACGGATGTGAGTTTTTTGTGAATGCTTGTAAGTAGCTTAAGGCACTTTCAAATGAAGTGATTTTCTCTGAAAGGACAGCATTTAGAAAGTGAAGCAACACTCCATTAACTTCGCACAGTGAATTGAAGTGTTGGAACACACAGCTTCTCTTTCAGAGAAATGCATGTGAGTTTCTTGTGAATGATTGAAAGTAGCTTAAAGAACTTTTAAAATAAATTTATTTTATCTGAAAGGACAGCATTTAGAAAGTGAAGCAACACTCCATTCACTTTGCACAGTGAATTGAAGTGTTATAATAGACTGCTTCTCTTTCAGAGAAACGGATGTGAGTTTTTTGTGAATGCTTGTAAGTTGCTTAAGGCACTTTCAAAGGAAAGTGATTTTCTCTGATAGGACAGCATTTAGAAAGTGAAGCAACACTCCATTCACTTCGCACAGTGAATTGTAGTGTTGGAACAGACTGCTTCTGTTTTAGAGAAACGGATGTGAGTTTTTTGTGAATGCTTGTAAGTAGCTTAAGGCTCTTTCCAAAAAAAGTGATTTTCTCTGAAAGGACAGCATTTAGAAAGTGAAGCAACACTCCATTCACTTCGCACAGTGAATTCAAGTGTTGTAACAGACTGCTTCTGTTTTAGAGAAACGGATGTGAGTTTTTTCTGAATGCTTGTAAGTAGCTTAAGGCACTTTCAAATGAAGTGATTTTCTCTGAAAGGACAGCATTTAGAAAGTGAAGCAACACTCCATTCACTTCGCACAGTGAATTGACGTGTTGGAACAGACAGCTTCTCTTTCAGAGAAATGCATGTGAGTTTCTTGTGAATGATTGAAAGTAGCTTAAGGAACTTTCAAAATAAAGTGATTTTCTCTGAAATGACAGCATTTAGAAAGTGAAGCAACACTCCATTCACTTCGCACAGTGAATTGAAGTGTTGTAATAGACTGCTTCTCTTTCAGAGAAACGGATGTGAGTTTTTGTGAATGCTTGTAAGTTGCTTAAGGCACTTTCAAAGGAAAGTGATTTTCTCTGAAAGGACAGCATTTAGAAAGTGAAGCAACACTCCATTCACTTCGCACAGTGAATTGAAGTGTTGGAACAGACAGCTTCTTTTTCAGAGAAATGCATTTGAGTTTCTTGTGAATGCTTGGAAGTAGCCTAAGGCACTGTCAAAGGAAAGTGATTTTCTCTGAAAGGACAGCATTTAGAAAGTGAAGCAACACTCCATTCACTTCGCACAGTGAATTGAAGTGTTGTAACAGACTGCTTCTGTTTTAGAGAAACGGATGTGAGTTTTTTGTGAATGCTTGTAAGTAGCTTAAGGCACTTTCAAATGAAGTGATTTTCTCTGAAAGGACAGCATTTAGAAAGTGAAGCAAGACTCCATTCACTTCGCACAGTGAATTGAAGTGTTGGAACAGACAGCTTCTCTTTCAGAGAAATGCATGTGAGTTTCTTGTGAATGATTGAAAGTAGCTTAAAGAACTTTAAAATAAATTTATTTTATCTGAAAGGACAGCATTTAGAAAGTGAAGCAACACTCCATTCACTTCGCACAGTGAATTGAAGTGTTATAATAGACTGCTTCTCTTTCAGAGAAACGGATGTGAGTTTTTTGTGAATGCTTGTAAGTTGCTTAAGGCACTTTCAAAGGAAAGTGATTTTCTCTGAAAGGACAGCATTTAGAAAGTGAAGCAACACTCCATTCACTTCGCACAGTGAATTGAAGTGTTGGAACAGACTGCTTCTGTTTTAGAGAAACGGATGTGAGTTTTTTGTGAATACTTGTAAGTAGTTTAAGGCACTTTCCAAGGAAAGTGATTTTCTCTGAAAGGACAGCATTTAGAAAGTGAGGCAACACTCCATTCACTTCGCACAGTGAATTGAAGTGTTGGAACAGACAGCTTCTCTTTCATAGAAACGCATTTGAGTTTCCTGTGAATGGTTGAAAGTAGCTTAAGGAACTTTCAAAGGAAAGTGATTTTCTCTGAAACTACAGCATTTAGAAAGTGAAGCAACACTCCATTCACTTCGCACAGTGAATTGAAGTGTTGGAACAGACAGCTTCTCCTTCAGAGAAATGCATGTGAGTTTCTTGTGAATGACTGAAAGTACCTTAAAGAACTTTCAAAATAAAGTGATTTTCTCTGAAAGGACAGCATTTAGAAAGTGAAGCAACACTCCATTCACTTCGCACAGTGAATTGAAGTGTTGTAATACTGCTTCTCTTTCAGAGAAACGGATGTGAGTTTTTGTGAATGCTTGTAAGTTGCTTAAGGCACTTTCAAAGGAAAGTGATTTTCTCTGAAAGGACAGCATTTAGAAAGTGAAGCAACACTCCATTCACTTCGCACAGTGAATTGTAGTGTTGGGACAGACTGCTTCTGTTTTAGAGAAACGGAT
Organism: Myodes glareolus; assembly: GCF_982192425.1. Classification (NCBI taxonomy): domain Eukaryota; kingdom Metazoa; phylum Chordata; class Mammalia; order Rodentia; family Cricetidae; genus Myodes; species Myodes glareolus. Next base: position 364,975 of record NW_028263255.1, read on the forward strand.
GTGAGTTTTTTGTGAATGCTTGTAAGTAGCTTAAGGCTCTTTCCAAAAAAAGTGATTTTCTCTGAAAGGACAGCATTTAGAAAGTGAAGCAACACTCCATTCACTTCGCACAGTGAATTCAAGTGTTGTAACAGACTGCTTCTGTTTTAGAGAAACGGATGTGAGTTTTTTCTGAATGCTTGTAAGTAGCTTAAGGCACTTTCAAATGAAGTGATTTTCTCTGAAAGGACAGCATTTAGAAAGTGAAGCAAGACTCCATTCACTTCGCACAGTGATTTGAAGTGTTGGAACAGACAGCATCTCTTTCAGAGAAATGCATGAGAGTTTCTTGTGAATGATTGAAAGTAGCTTAAAGAACTTTTAAAATAAATTTATTTTATCTGAAAGGACAGCATTTAGAAAGTGAAGCAACACTCCATTCACTTCGCACAGTGAATTGAAGTGTTATAATAGACTGCTTCTCTTTCAGAGAAACGGATGTGAGTTTTTTGTGAATGCTTGTAAGTTGCTTAAGGCACTGTCAAAGGAAAGTGATTTTCTCTGAAAGGACAGCATTTAGAAAGTGAAGCAACACTCCATTCACTTCGCACAGTGAATTGATGTGTTGGAACAGACAGCTTCTCTTTCAGAGAAATGCATGTGAGTTTCTTGTGAATGCTTGTAAGTAGCTTAAGGCACTTTCAAAGGAATGTGATTTTCTCTGAAAGGACAGCATTTAGAAAGTGAAGCAACATTCCATTCACTTCGCACAGTGAATTGAAGTGTTGTTACAGACTGCTTCTGTTTTAGAGAAACGGTTGTGAGTTTTTTGTGAATGCTTGTAAGTAGCTTAAGGCACTTTCAAAGGAAAGTGATTTTCTCTGAAAGGACAGCATTTAGAAAGTGAAGCAACACTCCATTCACTTCGCACAGTGAATTGAAGTGTTGGAACAGACAGCTTTTCTTTCATAGAAACGCATTTGAGTTTCCTGTGAATGCTTGTAAGTAGCTTAAGGAACTTTCAAAGGAAAGTGATTTTCTCTGAAACTACAGCATTTAGAAAGTGAAGGAAAACTCCGATCACTTTGCACAGTGAATTGAAGTGTTGGAAAAGACTGCTTCTCTTTCAGAGTAACGCATGTGAATTTCTGTTGAATGCTTGTAAGTAGCTTAAGGCACTTTCAAAAAAAAGTGATTTTCTCTGAAAGGACAGCATTTAGAAAGTGAAGCAACACTCCATTCACTTCTCACAGTGAATTGAAGTGTTGTAACAGACTGCTTCTGTTTTAGAGAAACAGATGTGAGTTTTTTGTGAATACTTGTAAGTAGTTTAAGGCACTTTCCAAGGAAAGTGATTTTCTCTGAAAGGACAGCATTTAGAAAGTGAAGCAACCCTCCATTCACTTCGCACAGTGAATTGAAGTGTTGGAACAGACAGCTTCTCTTTCATAGAAAGGCATTTGAGTTTCCTGTGAATGCTTGTAAGTAGCTTAAGGAACTTTCAAAGGAAAGTGATTTTCTCTGAATGGACAGCATTTAGAAAGTGAAGCAACACTCCATTCACTTCGCACAGTGAATTGAAGTGTTGGAACAGACAGCTTCTCTTTCAGAGAAATGCATGTGAGTTTCTTGTGAATGATTGAAAGTAGCTTAAGGAACTTTCAAAATAAAGTGATTTTCTCTGAAAGGACAGCATTTAGAAAGTGAAGCAACACTCCATTCACTTCGCACAGTGAATTGAAGTGTTGTAACAGACTGCTTCTGTTTTAGAGAAACGGATGTGAGTTTTTTGTGAATGCTTGTAAGTAGCTTAAGGCACTTTCCAAGGAAAGTGATTTTCTCTGAAAGGACAGCATTTAGAAAGTGAAGCAACACTCCATTCACTTCGCACATTGAATTGAAGTGTTGGAACAGACAGCTTCTCTTTCATAGAAACGCATTTGAGTTTTCTGTGAATGCATGTAAGTAGCCTAAGGAACTTTCAAAGGAAAGTGATTTTCTCTGAAACTACAGCATTTAGAAAGTGAAGCAACACTCCATTCACTTCGCACAGTGAATTGAAGTGTTGGAACAGAAAGCATCTCTTTCAGAGAAATGCATGTGAGTTTCTTGTGAATGCTTGTAAGTAGCCGAAGGCACTTTCAAAGGAAAGTGATTTTCTCTTAAAGGACAGCATTTAGAAAGTGAAGCAACACTCCATTCACTTCGCACAGTGAATTGAAGTGTTGTAATAGACTGCTTCTCTTTCAGAGAAACGGATGTGAGTTTTTGTGAATGCTTGTAAGTTGCTTAAGGCACTTTCAAAGGAAAGTGATTTTCTCTGAAAGGACTGAATTTAGAAAGTGAAGCAACACTCCATTCACTTCGCACAGTGAATTGAAGTGTTGGAACAGACAGCTTCTTTTTCAGAGAAATGCATTTGAGTTTCTTGTGAATGCTTGGAAGTAGCCTAAGGCACTGTCAAAGGAAAGTGATTTTCTCTGAAAGGACAGCATTTAGAAAGTGAAGCAAAACTCCATTCACTTCGCACAGTGAATTGAAGTGTTGTAACACACTGCTTCTGTTTTAGAGAAACGTATGTGAGTTTTTTGTGAATGCTTGTAAGTAGCTTAAGGCTCTTTCCAAAAAAAGTGATTTTCTCTGAAAGGACAGCATTTAGAAAGTGAAGCAACACTCCATTCACTTCGCACAGTGAATTGAAGTGTTGAAACAGACAGCTTCTCTTTCATAGAAACGCATTTGAGTTTCCTGTGAATGCTTGTAAGTAGCTTAAGGAACATTCAAATGAAAGTGATTTTCTCTGAAACTAAAGCATTTAGAAAGTGAAGCAACACTCCATTCACTTCGCACAGTGAATTGATGTGTTGGAACAGACAGCTTCTCTTTCAGAGAAATGCATGTGAGTTTCTTGTGAATGCTTGTAAGTAGCTTAAGGCACTTTCAAAGGAATGTGATTTTCTCTGAAAGGACAGCATTTAGAAAGTGAAGCAACATTCCATTCACTTCGCACAGTGAATTGAAGTGTTGTTACAGACTGCTTCTGTTTTAGAGAAACGGTTGTGAGTTTTTTGTGAATGCTTGTAAGTAGCTTAAGGCACTTTCAAAGGAAAGTGATTTTCTCTGAAAGGACAGCATTTAGAAAGTGAAGCAACACTCCATTCACTTCGCACAGTGAATTGAAGTGTTGGAACAGACAGCTTCTCTTTCATAGAAACGCATTTGAGTTTCCTGTGAATGCTTGTAAGTAGCTTAAGGAACTTTCAAAGGAAAGTGATTTTCTCTGAAACTACAGCATTTAGAAAGTGAAGCAACACTCCATTCACTTTGCACAGTGAATTGAAGTGTTCGAACAGACAGCTTCTCTTTCAGAGAAATGCATGTGAGTTTCTTGTGAATGATTGAAAGTAGCTTAAGGAACGTTCAAAATAAAGTGATTTTCTCTGAAAGGACAGCATTTAGAAAGTGAAGCAACACTCCATTCACTTCGCACAGTGAATTGAAGTGTTGGAACAGACAGCTTCTCTTTCATAGAAACGCATTTGAGTTTCCTGTGAATGCTTGTAAGTAGCTTAAGGCACTTTCAAAGGAAAGTGATTTTCTCTGAAACTACAGCATTTAGAAAGTGAAGCAACACTCCATTCACTTCGCACAGTGAATTGAAGTGTTGTAATAGACTGCTTCTCTTTCAGAGAAACGGATGTGAGTTTTTTGTGAATGCTTGTAAGTTGCTTAAGGCACTTTCAAAGGAAAGTGATTTTCTATGAAAGGACAGCATTTAGAAAGTGAAGCAACACTCCATTCACTTCGCACAGTGAATTGAAGTGTTGGAAAAGACAGCTTCTCTTTCATAGAAACGCATTTGAGTTTCCTGTGAATGCTTGTAAGTAGCTTAAGGAACATTCAAAGGAAAGTGATTTTCTCTGAAACTACAACATTTAGAAAGTGAAACAACACTCCATTCACTTCGCACAGTGAATTGAAGTGTTCGAAAAGACAGCATCTCTTTCAGAGAAATGCATGTGAGTTTCTTGTGAATGCTTGTAAGTAGCCGAAGGCACTTTCAAAGGATAGTGATTTTCTCTTAAAGGACAGCATTTAGAAAGTGAAGCAACACTCCATTCACTTCACACAGTGAATTGAAGTGTAGTAACAGACTGCTTCTGTTTTAGAGAAACGGATGTGAGTTTTTTGTGAATGCTTGTAAGTAGCTTAAGGCACTTTCCAAGGATAGTAATTTTCTCTGAAAGGACAGCATTTAGAAAGTGAAGCAACACTCCATTCACTTCGCACAGTGAATTGAAGTGTTGGAATAGACAGCTTCTCTTTCATAGAAACGCATTTGAGTTTCCTGTGAATGCATGTAAGTAGCTTAAGGAACTTTCAAAGGAAAGTGATTTTCTCTGAAACTACAGCATTTAGAAAGTGAAGCAACACTCCATTCACTTCGCACAGTGAATTGAAGTGTTGGAACAGAAAGCATCTCTTTCAGAGAAATGCATGTGAGTTTCTTGTGAATGCTTGTAAGTAGCCGAAGGCACTTTCAAAGGAAAGTGATTTTCTCTTAAAGGACAGCATTTAGAAAGTGAAGCAACACTCCATTCACTTCGCACAGTGAATTGAAGTGTTGTAACAGACTGCTTCTGTTTTAGAGATATGGATGTGAGTTTTTTGTGAATGCTTGTAAGTAGCTTAAGGCACTTTCCAAGGAAAGTGATTTTCTCTGAAAGGACAGCATTTAGAAAGTGAAGCAACACTCCATTCACTTCGCACAGTGAATTGAAGTGTTGAAACAGACAGCTTCTCTTTCATAGAAACGCATTTGAGTTTCCTGTGAATGCATGAAAGTAGCTTAATGAACTTTCAAAGGAAAGTGATTTTCTCTGAAACTACAGCATTTAGAAAGTGAAGCAACACTCCATTCACTTCGCACAGTGAATTGAAGTGTTGGAACAGACAGCTTCTCTTTCAGAGAAATGCATGTGAGTTTCTTGTGAATGATTGAAAGTAGCTTAAGGAACTTTCAAAGGAAAGTGATTTTCTCTGAAACTACAGCATTTAGAAAGTGAAGGAAAACTCCGATCACTTTGCACAGTGAATTGAAGTGTTGGAAAAGACTGCTTCTCTTTCAGAGTAACGCATGTGAATTTCTGTTGAATGCTTGTAAGTAGCTTAAGGCACTTTCAAAAAAAAGTGATTTTCTCTGAAAGGACAGCATTTAGAAAGTGAAGCAACACTCCATTCACTTCTCACAGTGAATTGAAGTGTTGTAACAGACTGCTTCTGTTTTAGAGAAACAGATGTGAGTTTTTTGTGAATACTTGTAAGTAGTTTAAGGCACTTTCCAAGGAAAGTGATTTTCTCTGAAAGGACAGCATTTAGAAAGTGAAGCAACACTCCATTCACTTCGCACAGTGAATTGAAGTGTTGGAACAGACAGCTTCTCTTTCATAGAAAGGCATTTGAGTTTCCTGTGAATGCTTGTAAGTAGCTTAAGGAACTTTCAAAGGAAAGTGATTTTCTCTGAAAGGACAGCATTTAGAAAGTGAAGCAACACTCCATTCACTTCGCACAGTGAATTGAAGTGTTGGAACAGACAGCTTCTCTTTCAGAGAAATGCATGTGAGTTTCTTGTGAATGATTGAAAGTAGCTTAAGGAACTTTCAAAATAAAGTGATTTTCTCTGAAAGGACAGCATTTAGAAAGTGAATCAACACTCCATTCACTTCGCACAGTGAATTGAAGTGTTGTAACAGACTGCTTCTGTTTTAGAGAAACGGATGTGAGTTTTTTGTGAATGCTTGTAAGTAGCTTAAGGCACTTTCCAAGGAAAGTGATTTTCTCTGAAAGGACAGCATTTAGAAAGTGAAGCAACACTCCATTCACTTCGCACATTGAATTGAAGTGTTGGAACAGACAGCTTCTCTTTCATAGAAACGCATTTGAGTTTCATGTGAATGCATGTAAGTAGCCTAAGGAACTTTCAAAGGAAAGTGATTTTCTCTGAAACTACAGCATTTAGAAAGTGAAGCAACACTCCATTCACTTCGCACAGTGAATTGAAGTGTTGGAACAGAAAGCATCTCTTTCAGAGAAATGCATGTGAGTTTCTTGTGAATGCTTGTAAGTAGCCGAAGGCACTTTCAAAGGAAAGTGATTTTCTCTTAAAGGACAGCATTTAGAAAGTGAAGCAACACTCCATTCACTTCGCACAGTGAATTGAAGTGTTGTAACAGACAGCTTCTCTTTCAGAGAAATGCATGTGAGTTTCTTGTGAATGATTGAAAGTAGCTTAAAGAACTTTAAAATAAATTTATTTTATCTGAAAGGACAGCATTTAGAAAGTGAAGCAACACTCCATTCACTTCGCACAGTGAATTGAAGTGTTATAATAGACTGCTTCTCTTTCAGAGAAACGGATGTGAGTTTTTTGTGAATGCTTGTAAGTTGCTTAAGGCACTTTCAAAGGAAAGTGATTTTCTCTGAAAGGACAGCATTTAGAAAGTGAAGCAACACTCCATTCACTTCGCACAGTGAATTGAAGTGTTGTAACAGACAGCTTCTCTTTCAGAGAAATGCATGTGAGTTTCTTGTGAATGATTGAAAGTAGCTTAAAGAACTTTAAAATAAATTTATTTTATCTGAAAGGACAGCATTTAGAAAGTGAAGCAACACTCCATTCACTTCGCACAGTGAATTGAAGTGTTATAATAGACTGCTTCTCTTTCAGAGAAACGGATGTGAGTTTTTTGTGAATGCTTGTAAGTTGCTTAAGGCACTTTCAAAGGAAAGTGATTTTCTCTGAAAGGACAGCATTTAGAAAGTGAAGCAACACTCCATTCACTTCGCACAGTGAATTGAAGTGTTGGAACAGACTGCTTCTGTTTTAGAGAAACGGATGTGAGTTTTTTGTGAATACTTGTAAGTAGTTTAAGGCACTTTCCAAGGAAAGTGATTTTCTCTGAAAGGACAGCATTTAGAAAGTGAGGCAACACTCCATTCACTTCGCACAGTGAATTGAAGTGTTGGAACAGACAGCTTCTCTTTCATAGAAACGCATTTGAGTTTCCTGTGAATGGTTGAAAGTAGCTTAAGGAACTTTCAAAGGAAAGTGATTTTCTCTGAAACTACAGCATTTAGAAAGTGAAGCAACACTCCATTCACTTCGCACAGTGAATTGAAGTGTTGGAACAGACAGCTTCTCCTTCAGAGAAATGCATGTGAGTTTCTTGTGAATGACTGAAAGTACCTTAAAGAACTTTCAAAATAAAGTGATTTTCTCTGAAAGGACAGCATTTAGAAAGTGAAGCAACACTCCATTCACTTCGCACAGTGAATTGAAGTGTTGTAATACTGCTTCTCTTTCAGAGAAACGGATGTGAGTTTTTGTGAATGCTTGTAAGTTGCTTAAGGCACTTTCAAAGGAAAGTGATTTTCTCTGAAAGGACAGCATTTAGAAAGTGAAGCAACACTCCATTCACTTCGCACAGTGAATTGTAGTGTTGGGACAGACTGCTTCTGTTTTAGAGAAACGGATGTGAGTTTTTTGTGAATGCTTGTAAGTAGCTTAAGGCTCTTTCCAAAAAAAGTGATTTTCTCTGAAAGGACAGCATTTAGAAAGTGAAGCAACACTCCATTCACTTCGCACAGTGAATTCAAGTGTTGTAACAGACTGCTTCTGTTTTAGAGAAACGGATGTGAGTTTTTTCTGAATGCTTGTAAGTAGCTTAAGGCACTTTCAAATGAAGTGATTTTCTCTGAAAGGACAGCATTTAGAAAGTGAAGCAAGACTCCATTCACTTCGCACAGTGATTTGAAGTGTTGGAACAGACAGCATCTCTTTCAGAGAAATGCATGAGAGTTTCTTGTGAATGATTGAAAGTAGCTTAAAGAACTTTTAAAATAAATTTATTTTATCTGAAAGGACAGCATTTAGAAAGTGAAGCAACACTCCATTCACTTCGCACAGTGAATTGAAGTGTTATAATAGACTGCTTCTCTTTCAGAGAAACGGATGTGAGTTTTTTGTGAATGCTTGTAAGTTGCTTAAGGCACTGTCAAAGGAAAGTGATTTTCTCTGAAAGGACAGCATTTAGAAAGTGAAGCAACACTCCATTCACTTCGCACAGTGAATTGATGTGTTGGAACAGACAGCTTCTCTTTCAGAGAAATGCATGTGAGTTTCTTGTGAATGCTTGTAAGTAGCTTAAGGCACTTTCAAAGGAATGTGATTTTCTCTGAAAGGACAGCATTTAGAAAGTGAAGCAACATTCCATTCACTTCGCACAGTGAATTGAAGTGTTGTTACAGACTGCTTCTGTTTTAGAGAAACGGTTGTGAGTTTTTTGTGAATGCTTGTAAGTAGCTTAAGGCACTTTCAAAGGAAAGTGATTTTCTCTGAAAGGACAGCATTTAGAAAGTGAAGCAACACTCCATTCACTTCGCACAGTGAATTGAAGTGTTGGAACAGACAGCTTTTCTTTCATAGAAACGCATTTGAGTTTCCTGTGAATGCTTGTAAGTAGCTTAAGGAACTTTCAAAGGAAAGTGATTTTCTCTGAAACTACAGCATTTAGAAAGTGAAGGAAAACTCCGATCACTTTGCACAGTGAATTGAAGTGTTGGAAAAGACTGCTTCTCTTTCAGAGTAACGCATGTGAATTTCTGTTGAATGCTTGTAAGTAGCTTAAGGCACTTTCAAAAAAAAGTGATTTTCTCTGAAAGGACAGCATTTAGAAAGTGAAGCAACACTCCATTCACTTCTCACAGTGAATTGAAGTGTTGTAACAGACTGCTTCTGTTTTAGAGAAACAGATGTGAGTTTTTTGTGAATACTTGTAAGTAGTTTAAGGCACTTTCCAAGGAAAGTGATTTTCTCTGAAAGGACAGCATTTAGAAAGTGAAGCAACCCTCCATTCACTTCGCACAGTGAATTGAAGTGTTGGAACAGACAGCTTCTCTTTCATAGAAAGGCATTTGAGTTTCCTGTGAATGCTTGTAAGTAGCTTAAGGAACTTTCAAAGGAAAGTGATTTTCTCTGAATGGACAGCATTTAGAAAGTGAAGCAACACTCCATTCACTTCGCACAGTGAATTGAAGTGTTGGAACAGACAGCTTCTCTTTCAGAGAAATGCATGTGAGTTTCTTGTGAATGATTGAAAGTAGCTTAAGGAACTTTCAAAATAAAGTGATTTTCTCTGAAAGGACAGCATTTAGAAAGTGAAGCAACACTCCATTCACTTCGCACAGTGAATTGAAGTGTTGTAACAGACTGCTTCTGTTTTAGAGAAACGGATGTGAGTTTTTTGTGAATGCTTGTAAGTAGCTTAAGGCACTTTCCAAGGAAAGTGATTTTCTCTGAAAGGACAGCATTTAGAAAGTGAAGCAACACTCCATTCACTTCGCACATTGAATTGAAGTGTTGGAACAGACAGCTTCTCTTTCATAGAAACGCATTTGAGTTTTCTGTGAATGCATGTAAGTAGCCTAAGGAACTTTCAAAGGAAAGTGATTTTCTCTGAAACTACAGCATTTAGAAAGTGAAGCAACACTCCATTCACTTCGCACAGTGAATTGAAGTGTTGGAACAGAAAGCATCTCTTTCAGAGAAATGCATGTGAGTTTCTTGTGAATGCTTGTAAGTAGCCGAAGGCACTTTCAAAGGAAAGTGATTTTCTCTTAAAGGACAGCATTTAGAAAGTGAAGCAACACTCCATTCACTTCGCACAGTGAATTGAAGTGTTGTAATAGACTGCTTCTCTTTCAGAGAAACGGATGTGAGTTTTTGTGAATGCTTGTAAGTTGCTTAAGGCACTTTCAAAGGAAAGTGATTTTCTCTGAAAGGACTGAATTTAGAAAGTGAAGCAACACTCCATTCACTTCGCACAGTGAATTGAAGTGTTGGAACAGACAGCTTCTTTTTCAGAGAAATGCATTTGAGTTTCTTGTGAATGCTTGGAAGTAGCCTAAGGCACTGTCAAAGGAAAGTGATTTTCTCTGAAAGGACAGCATTTAGAAAGTGAAGCAAAACTCCATTCACTTCGCACAGTGAATTGAAGTGTTGTAACACACTGCTTCTGTTTTAGAGAAACGTATGTGAGTTTTTTGTGAATGCTTGTAAGTAGCTTAAGGCTCTTTCCAAAAAAAGTGATTTTCTCTGAAAGGACAGCATTTAGAAAGTGAAGCAACACTCCATTCACTTCGCACAGTGAATTGAAGTGTTGAAACAGACAGCTTCTCTTTCATAGAAACGCATTTGAGTTTCCTGTGAATGCTTGTAAGTAGCTTAAGGAACATTCAAATGAAAGTGATTTTCTCTGAAACTAAAGCATTTAGAAAGTGAAGCAACACTCCATTCACTTCGCACAGTGAATTGATGTGTTGGAACAGACAGCTTCTCTTTCAGAGAAATGCATGTGAGTTTCTTGTGAATGCTTGTAAGTAGCTTAAGGCACTTTCAAAGGAATGTGATTTTCTCTGAAAGGACAGCATTTAGAAAGTGAAGCAACATTCCATTCACTTCGCACAGTGAATTGAAGTGTTGTTACAGACTGCTTCTGTTTTAGAGAAACGGTTGTGAGTTTTTTGTGAATGCTTGTAAGTAGCTTAAGGCACTTTCAAAGGAAAGTGATTTTCTCTGAAAGGACAGCATTTAGAAAGTGAAGCAACACTCCATTCACTTCGCACAGTGAATTGAAGTGTTGGAACAGACAGCTTCTCTTTCATAGAAACGCATTTGAGTTTCCTGTGAATGCTTGTAAGTAGCTTAAGGAACTTTCAAAGGAAAGTGATTTTCTCTGAAACTACAGCATTTAGAAAGTGAAGCAACACTCCATTCACTTTGCACAGTGAATTGAAGTGTTCGAACAGACAGCTTCTCTTTCAGAGAAATGCATGTGAGTTTCTTGTGAATGATTGAAAGTAGCTTAAGGAACTTTCAAAATAAAGTGATTTTCTCTGAAAGGACAGCATTTAGAAAGTGAAGCAACACTCCATTCACTTCGCACAGTGAATTGAAGTGTTGGAACAGACAGCTTCTCTTTCATAGAAACGCATTTGAGTTTCCTGTGAATGCTTGTAAGTAGCTTAAGGCACTTTCAAAGGAAAGTGATTTTCTCTGAAACTACAGCATTTAGAAAGTGAAGCAACACTCCATTCACTTCGCACAGTGAATTGAAGTGTTGTAATAGACTGCTTCTCTTTCAGAGAAACGGATGTGAGTTTTTTGTGAATGCTTGTAAGTTGCTTAAGGCACTTTCAAAGGAAAGTGATTTTCTATGAAAGGACAGCATTTAGAAAGTGAAGCAACACTCCATTCACTTCGCACAGTGAATTGAAGTGTTGGAAAAGACAGCTTCTCTTTCATAGAAACGCATTTGAGTTTCCTGTGAATGCTTGTAAGTAGCTTAAGGAACATTCAAAGGAAAGTGATTTTCTCTGAAACTACAACATTTAGAAAGTGAAACAACACTCCATTCACTTCGCACAGTGAATTGAAGTGTTCGAAAAGACAGCATCTCTTTCAGAGAAATGCATGTGAGTTTCTTGTGAATGCTTGTAAGTAGCCGAAGGCACTTTCAAAGGATAGTGATTTTCTCTTAAAGGACAGCATTTAGAAAGTGAAGCAACACTCCATTCACTTCACACAGTGAATTGAAGTGTAGTAACAGACTGCTTCTGTTTTAGAGAAACGGATGTGAGTTTTTTGTGAATGCTTGTAAGTAGCTTAAGGCACTTTCCAAGGATAGTAATTTTCTCTGAAAGGACAGCATTTAGAAAGTGAAGCAACACTCCATTCACTTCGCACAGTGAATTGAAGTGTTGGAATAGACAGCTTCTCTTTCATAGAAACGCATTTGAGTTTCCTGTGAATGCATGTAAGTAGCTTAAGGAACTTTCAAAGGAAAGTGATTTTCTCTGAAACTACAGCATTTAGAAAGTGAAGCAACACTCCATTCACTTCGCACAGTGAATTGAAGTGTTGGAACAGAAAGCATCTCTTTCAGAGAAATGCATGTGAGTTTCTTGTGAATGCTTGTAAGTAGCCGAAGGCACTTTCAAAGGAAAGTGATTTTCTCTTAAAGGACAGCATTTAGAAAGTGAAGCAACACTCCATTCACTTCGCACAGTGAATTGAAGTGTTGTAACAGACTGCTTCTGTTTTAGAGATATGGATGTGAGTTTTTTGTGAATGCTTGTAAGTAGCTTAAGGCACTTTCCAAGGAAAGTGATTTTCTCTGAAAGGACAGCATTTAGAAAGTGAAGCAACACTCCATTCACTTCGCACAGTGAATTGAAGTGTTGAAACAGACAGCTTCTCTTTCATAGAAACGCATTTGAGTTTCCTGTGAATGCATGAAAGTAGCTTAATGAACTTTCAAAGGAAAGTGATTTTCTCTGAAACTACAGCATTTAGAAAGTGAAGCAACACTCCATTCACTTCGCACAGTGAATTGAAGTGTTGGAACAGACAGCTTCTCTTTCAGAGAAATGCATGTGAGTTTCTTGTGAATGATTGAAAGTAGCTTAAGGAACTTTCAAAGGAAAGTGATTTTCTCTGAAACTACAGCATTTAGAAAGTGAAGGAAAACTCCGATCACTTTGCACAGTGAATTGAAGTGTTGGAAAAGACTGCTTCTCTTTCAGAGTAACGCATGTGAATTTCTGTTGAATGCTTGTAAGTAGCTTAAGGCACTTTCAAAAAAAAGTGATTTTCTCTGAAAGGACAGCATTTAGAAAGTGAAGCAACACTCCATTCACTTCTCACAGTGAATTGAAGTGTTGTAACAGACTGCTTCTGTTTTAGAGAAACAGATGTGAGTTTTTTGTGAATACTTGTAAGTAGTTTAAGGCACTTTCCAAGGAAAGTGATTTTCTCTGAAAGGACAGCATTTAGAAAGTGAAGCAACACTCCATTCACTTCGCACAGTGAATTGAAGTGTTGGAACAGACAGCTTCTCTTTCATAGAAAGGCATTTGAGTTTCCTGTGAATGCTTGTAAGTAGCTTAAGGAACTTTCAAAGGAAAGTGATTTTCTCTGAAAGGACAGCATTTAGAAAGTGAAGCAACACTCCATTCACTTCGCACAGTGAATTGAAGTGTTGGAACAGACAGCTTCTCTTTCAGAGAAATGCATGTGAGTTTCTTGTGAATGATTGAAAGTAGCTTAAGGAACTTTCAAAATAAAGTGATTTTCTCTGAAAGGACAGCATTTAGAAAGTGAATCAACACTCCATTCACTTCGCACAGTGAATTGAAGTGTTGTAACAGACTGCTTCTGTTTTAGAGAAACGGATGTGAGTTTTTTGTGAATGCTTGTAAGTAGCTTAAGGCACTTTCCAAGGAAAGTGATTTTCTCTGAAAGGACAGCATTTAGAAAGTGAAGCAACACTCCATTCACTTCGCACATTGAATTGAAGTGTTGGAACAGACAGCTTCTCTTTCATAGAAACGCATTTGAGTTTCATGTGAATGCATGTAAGTAGCCTAAGGAACTTTCAAAGGAAAGTGATTTTCTCTGAAACTACAGCATTTAGAAAGTGAAGCAACACTCCATTCACTTCGCACAGTGAATTGAAGTGTTGGAACAGAAAGCATCTCTTTCAGAGAAATGCATGTGAGTTTCTTGTGAATGCTTGTAAGTAGCCGAAGGCACTTTCAAAGGAAAGTGATTTTCTCTTAAAGGACAGCATTTAGAAAGTGAAGCAACACTCCATTCACTTCGCACAGTGAATTGAAGTGTTGTAATAGACTGCTTCTCTTTCAGAGAAACGGATGTGAGTTTTTGTGAATGCTTGTAAGTTGCTTAAGGCACTTTCAAAGGAAAGTGATTTTCTCTGAAAGGACAGAATTTAGAAAGTGAAGCAACACTCCATTCACTTCGCACAGTGAATTGAAGTGTTGGAACAGACAGCTTCTTTTTCAGAGAAATGCATTTGAGTTTCTTGTGAATGCTTGGAAGTAGCCTAAGGCACTGTCAAAGGAAAGTGATTTTCTCTGAAAGGACAGCATTTAGAAAGTGAAGCAAAACTCCATTCACTTCGCACAGTGAATTGAAGTGTTGTAACACACTGCTTCTGTTTTAGAGAAACGTATGTGAGTTTTTTGTGAATGCTTGTAAGTAGCTTAAGGCTCTTTCCAAAAAAAGTGATTTTCTCTGAAAGGACAGCATTTAGAAAGTGAAGCAACACTCCATTCACTTCGCACAGTGAATTGAAGTGTTGAAACAGACAGCTTCTCTTTCATAGAAACGCATTTGAGTTTCCTGTGAATGCTTGTAAGTAGCTTAAGGAACATTCAAATGAAAGTGATTTTCTCTGAAACTAAAGCATTTAGAAAGTGAAGCAACACTCCATTCACTTCGCACAGTGAATTGATGTGTTGGAACAGACAGCTTCTCTTTCAGAGAAATGCATGTGAGTTTCTTGTGAATGCTTGTAAGTAGCTTAAGGCACTTTCAAAGGAATGTGATTTTCTCTGAAAGGACAGCATTTAGAAAGTGAAGCAACATTCCATTCACTTCGCACAGTGAATTGAAGTGTTGTTACAGACTGCTTCTGTTTTAGAGAAACGGTTGTGAGTTTTTTGTGAATGCTTGTAAGTAGCTTAAGGCACTTTCAAAGGAAAGTGATTTTCTCTGAAAGGACAGCATTTAGAAAGTGAAGCAACACTCCATTCACTTCGCACAGTGAATTGAAGTGTTGGAACAGACAGCTTCTCTTTCATAGAAACGCATTTGAGTTTCCTGTGAATGCTTGTAAGTAGCTTAAGGAACTTTCAAAGGAAAGTGATTTTCTCTGAAACTACAGCATTTAGAAAGTGAAGCAACACTCCATTCACTTTGCACAGTGAATTGAAGTGTTCGAACAGACAGCTTCTCTTTCAGAGAAATGCATGTGAGTTTCTTGTGAATGATTGAAAGTAGCTTAAGGAACTTTCAAAATAAAGTGATTTTCTCTGAAAGGACAGCATTTAGAAAGTGAAGCAACACTCCATTCACTTCGCACAGTGAATTGAAGTGTTGGAACAGACAGCTTCTCTTTCATAGAAACGCATTTGAGTTTCCTGTGAATGCTTGTAAGTAGCTTAAGGCACTTTCAAAGGAAAGTGATTTTCTCTGAAACTACAGCATTTAGAAAGTGAAGCAACACTCCATTCACTTCGCACAGTGAATTGAAGTGTTGTAATAGACTGCTTCTCTTTCAGAGAAACGGATGTGAGTTTTTTGTGAATGCTTGTAAGTTGCTTAAGGCACTTTCAAAGCAAAGTGATTTTCTATGAAAGGACAGCATTTAGAAAGTGAAGCAACACTCCATTCACTTCGCACAGTGAATTGAAGTGTTGGAAAAGACAGCTTCTCTTTCATAGAAACGCATTTGAGTTTCCTGTGAATGCTTGTAAGTAGCTTAAGGAACATTCAAAGGAAAGTGATTTTCTCTGAAACTACAACATTTAAAAAGTGAAACAACACTCCATTCACTTCGCACAGTGAATTGAAGTGTTCGAAAAGACAGCATCTCTTTCAGAGAAATGCATGTGAGTTTCTTGTGAATGCTTGTAAGTAGCCGAAGGCACTTTCAAAGGATAGTGATTTTCTCTTAAAGGACAGCATTTAGAAAGTGAAGCAACACTCCATTCACTTCACACAGTGAATTGAAGTGTAGTAACAGACTGCTTCTGTTTTAGAGAAACGGATGTGAGTTTTTTGTGAATGCTTGTAAGTAGCTTAAGGCACTTTCCAAGTATAGTAATTTTCTCTGAAAGGACAGCATTTAGAAAGTGAAGCAACACTCCATTCACTTCGCACAGTGAATTGAAGTGTTGGAATAGACAGCTTCTCTTTCATAGAAACGCATTTGAGTTTCCTGTGAATGCATGTAAGTAGCTTAAGGAACTTTCAAAGGAAAGTGATTTTCTCTGAAACTACAGCATTTAGAAAGTGAAGCAACACTCCATTCACTTCGCACAGTGAATTGAAGTGTTGGAACAGAAAGCATCTCTTTCAGAGAAATGCATGTGAGTTTCTTGTGAATGCTTGTAAGTAGCCGAAGGCACTTTCAAAGGAAAGTGATTTTCTCTTAAAGGACAGCATTTAGAAAGTGAAGCAACACTCCATTCACTTCGCACAGTGAATTGAAGTGTTGTAACAGACTGCTTCTGTTTTAGAGATATGGATGTGAGTTTTTTGTGAATGCTTGTAAGTAGCTTAAGGCACTTTCCAAGGAAAGTGATTTTCTCTGAAAGGACAGCATTTAGAAAGTGAAGCAACACTCCATTCACTTCGCACAGTGAATTGAAGTGTTGGAACAGACAGCTTCTCTTTCATAGAAACGCATTAGAGTTTCCTGTGAATGCATGTAAGTAGCTTAATGAACTTTCAAAGGAAAGTGATTTTCTCTGAAACTACAGCATTTAGAAAGTGAAGCAACACTCCATTCACTTCGCACAGTGAATTGAAGTGTTGGAACAGACAGCTTCTCTTTCAGAGAAATGCATGTGAGTTTCTTGTGAATGATTGAAAGTAGCTTAAGGAACTTTCAAAATAAAGTGATTTTCTCTGAAATGACAGCATTTAGAAAGTGAAGCAACACTCCATTCACTTCGCACAGTGAATTGAAGTGTTGTAATAGACTGCTTCTCTTTCAGAGAAACGGATGTGAGTTTTTGTGAATGCTTGTAAGTTGCTTAAGGCACTTTTAAAGGAAAGTAATTTTCTCTGAAAGGACAGCATTTAGAAAGTGAAGCAACACTCCATTCACTTCGCACAGTGAATTGAAGTGTTGGAACAGACAGCTTCTTTTTCAGAGAAATGCATTTGAGTTTCTTGTGAATTCTTGGAAGTAGCCTAAGGCACTGTCAAAGGAAAGTGATTTTCTCTGAAATGACAGCATTTAGAAAGTGAAGCAACACTCCATTCTCTTCGCACAGTGAATTGAAGTGTTGTAACAGACTGCTTCTGTTTTAGAGAAACGGATGTGAGTTTTTTGTGAATGCTTGTAAGTAGCTTAAGGCACTTTCAAATGAAGTGATTTTCTCTGAAAGGACAGCATTTAGAAAGTGAAGCAACACTCCATTCACTTCGCACAGTGAATTGATGTGTTGGAACAGACAGCTTCTCTTTCAGAGAAATGCATGTGAGTTTCTTGTGAATGATTGAAAGTAGCTTAAAGAACTTTTAAAATAAGTTTATTTTATCTGAAAGGACAGCCTTTAGAAAGTGAAGCAGCACTCCATTCACTTCGCACAGTGAATTTAAGTGTTATAATAGACTGCTTCTCTTTCAGAGAAACGGATGTGAGTTTTTTGTGAATGCTTGTAAGTTGCTTAAGGCACTTTCAAAGGAAAGTGATTTTCTCTGAAAGGACAGCATTTAGAAAGTGAAGCAACACTCCATTCACTTCGCACAGTGAATTGAAGTGTTGGAACAGACTGCTTCTGTTTTAGAGTAACTGATGTGAGTTTTTTGTGAATGCTTGTAAGTAGCTTAAGGCTCTTTCCAAAAAAAGTGATTTTCTCTGAAAGGACAGCATTTAGAAAGTGAAGCAACACTCCATTCACTTCGCACAGTGAATTGAAGTGTTGGAACAGACAGCTTCTCTTTCATAGAAACACATTTGAGTTTCCTGTGAATGCTTGTAAGTAGCATAAGGAACATTCAAAGGAAAGTGATTTTCTCTGAAACTAAAGCATTTAGAAAGTGAAGCAACACTCCATTCACTTCGCACAGTGAATTGAAGTGTTGGAACAGACAGCTTCTCTTTCATAGAAACGCATTTGAGTTTCCTGTGAATGCTTGTAAGTAGCTTAAGGAACTTTCAAAGGAAAGTGATTTTCTCTGAAACTACAACATTTAGAAAGTGAAGGAACACTCCATTCACTTCGCACAGTGAATTGAAGTGTTGTAATTGACTGCTTCACATTCAGAGAAACGGATGTGAGTTTTTTGTGAATGCTTGTAAGTAGCTTAAGGCACTGTCATATGAAAGTGATTTTCTCTGAAAGGACAGCATTTAGAAAGTGAAGCAACACTCCATTCACTTCGCACAGTGAATTGAAGTGTTGGAACAGACAGCTTTTCTTTCATAGAAACGCATTTGAGTTTCCTGTGAATGCTTGTAAGTAGCTTAATGAACTTTCAAAGGAAAGTGATTTTCTCTGAAACTACAGCATTTAGAAAGTGAAGGAACACTCCGATCACTTTGCACAGTGAATTGAAGTGTTGGAAAAGATTGCTTCTCTTTCAGAGTAACGCATGTGAATTTCTGTTGAATGCTTGTAAGTAGCTTAAGGCACTTTCAAAGGAAAGTGATTTTCTCTGAAAGGACAGCATTTAGAAAGTGAAGCAACACTCCATTTACTTCGCACAGTGAATTGAAGTGTTGTAACAGACTGCTTCTGTTTTAGAGAAGCAGATGTGAGTTTTTTGTGAATACTTGTAAGTAGTTTAAGGCACTTTTCAAGGAAAGTGATTTTCTCTGAAAGGACAGCATTTAGAAAGTGAGGCAACACTCCATTCACTTCGCACAGTGAATTGAAGTGTTGGAACAGACAGCTTCTCTTTCATAGAAACGCATTTGAGTTTCCTGTGAATGCTTGTAAGTAGCTTAAGGAACTTTCAAAGGAAAGTGATTTTCTCTGAAACTACAGCTTTTAGAAAGTGAAGCAACACTCCATTCACTTCGCACAGTGAATTGAAGTGTTGTTACGGACTGCTTCTCTTTCACAGAAACGGATGTTAGTTTTTTGTGAATGCTTGTAAGTTGCTTAAGGCACTTTCAAAGGAAAGTGATTTTCTCTGAATGGACAGCATTTAGAAAGTGAAGCAACACTCCATTCACTTCGCACAGTGAATTGAAGTGTTGGAACAGACAGCATCTCTTTCAGAGAAATGCATGTGAGTTTCTTGTGAATGCTTGGAAGTAGCCTAAGGCACTGTCAAAAGAAAGTGATTTTCTCTGAAAGGACAGCATTTAGAAAGTGAAGCAACACTCCATTCACTTCGCACAGTGAATTGAAGTGTTGTAACAGACTACTTCTGTTTTAGAGAAACGGATGTGAGTTTTTTGTGAATGCTTGTAAGGAGCTTAAAGCACTTTCAAATGAAGTGATTTTCTCTGAAAGGACAGCATTTAGAAAGTGAAGCAACACTCCATTCACTTCGCACAGTGAATTGAAGTGTTGGAACAGACAGCTTCTCTTTCAGAGAAATGCATGTGAGTTTCTTGTGAATGATTGAAAGTAGCTTAAAGAACTTTTAAAATAAATTTATTTTCTCTGAAAGGACAGCATTTAGAAAGTGAAGCAACACTCCATTCACTTCGCACAGTGAATTGAAGTGTTGTAATAGACTGCTTCTCTTTCAGAGAAACGGATGTGAGTTTTTTGTGAATGCTTGTAAGTTGCTTAAGGCACTTTCAAAGGAAAGTGATTTTCTCTGAAAGGACAGCTTTTAGAAAGTGAAGCAACACTCCATTCACTTCGCACAGTGAATTGAAGTGTTGGAACAGACTGCTTCTGTTTTAGAGAAACGGATGTGAGTTTTTTGTGAATGCTTGTAAGTAGCTTAAGGCTCTTTCCAAAAAAAGTGATTTTCTCTGAAACGACAGCATTTAGAAAGTGAAGCAACACTCCATTCACTTCGAACAGTGAATTGAAGTGTTGGAACAGACAGCTTCTCTTTCATAGAAACGCATTTGAGTTTCCTGTGAATGCTTGTAAGTAGCTTAAGGAACTTTCAAAGGAAAGTGATTTTCTCTGAAACTACAACATTTAGAAAGTGAAGGAACACTCCATTCACTTCGCACAGTGAATTGAAGTGTTGTAATTGACTGCTTCACATTCAGAGAAACGGAGGTGAGTTTTTTGTGAATGCTTGTAAGTAGCTTAAGGCACTGTCAAAGGAAAGTGATTTTCTCTGAAAGGACAGCATTTAGAAAGTGAAGCTACACTCCATTCACTTCGCACAGTGAATTGAAATGTTGGAACAGACAGGTTTTCTTTCATAGAAACGCATTTGAGTTTCCTGTGAATGCTTGTAAGTAGCTTAAGGAACTTTCAAAGGAAAGTGATTTTCTCTGAAACTACAGCATTTAGAAAGTGAAGAAACACTCCGATCACTTTGCACAGTGAATTGAAGTGTTGGAAAAGACTGCTTCTCTTTCAGAGTAACGCATGTGAATTTCTGTTGAATGCTTGTAAGTAGCTTAAGGCACTTTCAAAGGAAAGTGATTTTCTCTGAAAGGACAGCATTTAGAAAGTGAAGCAACACTCCATTCACTTCGCACAGTGAATTGAAGTGTTGTAACAGACTGCTTCTGTTTTAGAGAAACAGATGTGAGTTTTTTGTGAATACTTGTAAGTAGTTTAAGGCACTTTTCAAGGAAAGTGATTTTCTCTGAAAGGACAGCATTTAGAAAGTGAGGCAACACTCCATTCACTTCGCACAGTGAATTGAAGTGTTGGAACAGACAGCTTCTCTTTCATAGAAACGCATTTGAGTTTCCTGTGAATGCTTGTAAGTAGCTTAAGGAACTTTCAAAGGAAAGTGATTTTCTCTGAAACTACAGCATTTAGAAAGTGAAGCAACACTCCATTCACTTTGCACAGTGAATTGAAGTGTTCGAACAGACAGCTTCTCTTTCAGTGAAATGCATGTGAGTTTCTTGTGAATGATTGAAAGTAGCTTAAGGAACTTTCAAAATAAAGTGATTTTCTCTGAAAGGACAGCATTTAGAAAGTGAAGCAACACTAAATTCACTTCGCACAGTGAATTGAAGTGTTGGAACAGACAGCTTCTCTTTCATAGAAACGCATTTGAGTCTCCTGTGAATGCTTATAAGTAGCTTAAGGAACTTTCAAAGGAAAGCGATTTTCTCTGAAACTACAGCATTTAGAAAGTGAAGCAACACTCCATTCACTTCGCACAGTGAATTGAAGTGTTGTAATAGACTGCTTCTCTTTCAGAGAAACGGATGTTAGTTTTTTGTGAATGCTTGTAAGTAGCTTAAGGCAGTTTCAAAAGAGAGTGATTTTCTCTGAAAGGACAGCATTTAGAAAGTGAAGCAACACTCCATTCACTTCGCACAGTGAATTGAAGTGTTGGAAAAGACAGCTTCTCTTTCATAGAAACGCATTTGAGTTTCCTGTGAATGCTTGTAAGTAGCTTAAGGAACATTCAAAGGAAAGTGATTTTCTCTGAAACTACAAAATTTAGAAAGTGAAACAACACTCCATTCACTTCGCACAGTGAATTGAAGTGTTGGAACAGACAGCATCTCTTTCAGAGAAATGCATGTGAGTTTCTTGTGAATGCTTGTAAGTACCCGAAGGCACTTTTAAAGAATAGTGATTTTCTCTTAAAGGACAGCATTTAGAAAGTGAAGCAACACTCCATTCACTTCACACAGTGAATTGAAGTGTTGTAACAGACTGCTTCTGTTTTAGAGAAACGGATGTGAGTTTTTTGTGAATGCTTGTAAGTAGCTTAAGGTACTTTCCAAGGAAAGTGATTTTCTCTGAAAGGACAGCATTTAGAAAGTGAAGCAACACTCCATTCACTTCGCACAGTGAATTGAAGTGTTGGAACAGACAGCTTCTCTTTCATAGAAACGCATTTGAGTTTCCTGTGAATGCATGTAAGTAGCTTAAGGAACTTTCAAAGGAAAGTGATTTTCTCTGAAACTACAGCATTTAGAAAGTGAAGCAACACTCCATTCACTTCGCACAGTGAATTGAAGTGTTGGAACAGACAGCTTCTCTTTCAGAGAAATGCATGTGAGTTTCTTGTGAATGATTGAAAGTAGCTTAAGGAACTTTCAAAATAAAGTGATTTTCTCTGAAAGGACAGCATTTAGAAAGTGAAGCAACACTCCATTCACTTCGCACAGTGAATTGAAGTGTTGGAACAGACTGCTTCAGTTTTAGAGAAACAGATGTGAGTTTTTTGTGAATACTTGTAAGTAGTTTAAGGCACTTTCCAAGGAAAGTGATTTTCTCTGAAACTACAGCATTTAGAAAGTGAAGCAACACTCCATTCACTTCGCACAGTGAATTGAAGTGTTGGAACAGACAGCTTCTCTTTCAGAGAAATGCATGTGAGTTTCTTGTGAATGATTGAAAGTACCTTAAGGAACTTTCAAAATAAAGTGATTTTCTCTGAAAGGACAGCATTTAGAAAGTGAAGCAACACTCCATTCACTTCGCACAGTGAATTGAAGTGTTGTACAGACAGCTTCTCTTTCATAGAAACGCATTTGAGTTTCCTGTGAATGCTTGTAAGTAGCTTAAGGAACTTTCAAAGGAAAGTGATTTTCTCTGAAAGGACAGAATTTAGAAAGTGAAGCAACACTCCATTCACTTCGCACAGTGATTTGAAGTGTTGTAATAGACTGCTTCTCTTTCAGAGAAACGGATGTGAGTTTTTTGTGAATGCTTGTAAGTTGCTTAAGGCACTTTCAAAGGAAAGTGATTTTCTCTGAAAGGACAGCATTTAGAAAGTGAAGCAACACTCCATTCACTTCGCACAGTGAATTGAAGTGTTGGAACAGACTGCTTCTGTTTTAGAGAAACGGATGTGAGTTTTTTGGGAATGCTTGTAAGTAGCTTAAGGCTCTTTCCAAAAAAAGTGATTTTCTCTGAAAGGACAGCATTTAGAAAGTGAAGCAACACTCCATTCACTTCGCACAGTGAATTGAAGTGTTGGAACAGACAGCTTCTCTTTCATAGAAACGCATTTGAGTTTCCTGTGAATGCTTGTAAGTAGTTTAAGGAACATTCAAAGGAAAGTGATTTTCTCTGAAACTACAACATTTAGAAAGTGAAGCAACACTCCATTCACTTCGCACAGTGAATTGATGTGTTGGAACAGACAGCTTCTCTTTCAGAGAAAGGCATGTGAGTTTCTTGTGAATGCTTGTAAGTAGCTTAAGGCACTTTCAAAGGAATGTGATTTTCTCTGAAAGGACAGCATTTAAAAAGTGAAGCAACATTCCATTCACTTCGCACAGTGAATTGAAGTGTTGTTACAGACTGCTTCTGTTTTAGAGAAACGGTTGTGAGTTTTTTGTGAATGCTTGTAAGTAGCTTAAGGTACTTTCATAGGAAAGTGATTTTCTCTGAAAGGACAGCATTTAGAAAGTGAAGCAACACTCCATTCACTTCGCACAGTGAATTGAAGTGTTGGAACAGACAGCTTCTCTTTCATAGAAACGCATTTGAGTTTCCTGTGAATGCTTGTAAGTAGCTTAAGGAACTTTCAAAGGAAAGTGATTTTCTCTGAAACTACAACATTTAGAAAGTGAAGGAACACTCCATTCACTTCGCACAGTGAATTGAAGTGTTGTAATTGACTGCTTCACATTCAGAGAAACGGATGTGAGTTTTTTGTGAATGCTTGTAAGTAGCTTAAGGCACTGTCAAAGGAAAGTGATTTTCTCTGAAAGGACAGCATTTAGAAAGTGAAGCAACACTCCATTCACTTCGCACAGCGAATTGAAGTGTTGGAACAGACAGCTTTTCTTTCATAGAAACGCATTTGAGTTTCCTGTGAATGCTTGTAAGTAGCTTAAGGAACTTTCAAAGGAAAGTGATTTTCTCTGAAACTACAGCATTTAGAAAGTGAAGGAACACTCCGATCACTTTGCACAGTGAATTGAAATGTTGGAAAAGACTGCTTCTCTTTCAGAGTAACGCATGTGAATTTCTGTTGAATGCTTGTAAGTAGCTTAAGGCACTTTCAAAGGAAAGTGATTTTCTCTGAAAGGACAGCATTTAGAAAGTGAAGCAACACTCCATTCACTTCGCACAGTGAATTGAAGTGTTGTAACAGACTGCTTCTGTTTTAGAGAAACAGATGTGAGTGTTTGTGAATACTTGTAAGTAGTTTAAGGCACTTTCCATGGAAAGTGATTTTCTCTGAAAGGACAGCATTTAGAAAGTGAGGCAACACTCCATTCACTTCACACAGTGAATTGAAGTGTTGGAACAGAAAGCTTCTCTTTCATAGAAACGCATTTGAGTTTCCTGTGAATGCTTGTAAGTAGCTTAAGGAACGTTCAAAGGAAAGTGATTTTCTCTGAAACTACAGCATTTAGAAAGTGAAGCCACACTCCATTCACTTCGCACAGTGAATTGAAGTGTTGTAATAGACTGCTTCTCTTTCAGAGAAACGGATGTGAGTTTTTTGTGAATGCTTGTAAGTTGCTTAAGGCACTTTCAAAGGAAAGTGATTTTCTCTGAAAGGACAGCATTTAGAAAGTGAAGCAACACTCCATTCACTTCGCACAGTGAATTGAAGTGTTGAAACAGACAGCTTCTCTTTCATAGAAACGCATTTGAGTTTCCTGTGAATGCTTGTAAGTAGCTTAAGGAACATTCAAAGGAAAGTGATTTTCACTGAAACTATAGCATTTAGAAAGTGAAGCAACACTCCATTCACTTCGCACAGTGAATTGAAGTGTTGGAACAGACAGCATCTCTTTCAGAGAAATGCATGTGAGTTTCTTGTGAATGCTTGTAAGTAGCCGAAGGCACTTTCAAAGGATAGTGATTTTCTCTTAAAGGACAGCATTTAGAAAGTGAAGCAACACTCCATTCACTTCACACAGTGAATTGAAGTGTTGTAACAGACTGC
This sequence comes from Myodes glareolus, assembly GCF_982192425.1. Classification (NCBI taxonomy): domain Eukaryota; kingdom Metazoa; phylum Chordata; class Mammalia; order Rodentia; family Cricetidae; genus Myodes; species Myodes glareolus. The sequence goes on from NW_028263255.1 coordinate 389,579, forward strand.
TTCTGTTTTAGAGAAACGGATGTGAGTTTTTTGTGAATGCTTGTAAGTAGCTTAAGGCACTTTCCAAGGAAAGTGATTTTCTCTGAAAGGACAGCATTTAGAAAGTGAAGCAACACTCCATTCACTTCGCACAGTGAATTGAAGTGTTGGAACAGACAGCTTCTCTTTCAGAGAAATGCATGTGAGTTTCTTGTGAATGATTGAAAGTAGCTTAAGGAACTTTCAAAATAAAGTGATTTCCTCTGAAATGACAGCATTTAGAAAGTGAAGCAACACTCCATTCACTTCGCACAGTGAATTGAAGTGTTGTAATAGACTGCTTCTCTTTCAGAGAAACGGATGTGAGTTTTTGTGAATCCTTGTAAGTTGCTTAAGGCACTTTCAAAGGAAAGTGATTTTCTCTGAAAGGACAGCATTTAGAAAGTGAGGCAACACTCCATTCACTTCGCACAGTGAATTGAAGTGTTGGAACAGACAGCTTCACTTTCATAGAAACACATTTGAGTTTCCTGTGAATGCTTGTAAGTAGCTTTAGGAACTTTCAAAGGGAAGTGATTTTCTCTGAAACTACAGCATTTAGAAAGTGAAGCAACACTCCATTCACTTTGCACAGTGAATTGAAGTGTTCGAACAGACAGCTTCTCTTTCAGAGAAATGCATGTGAGTTTCTTGTGAATGATTGAAAGTACCTTAAGGAACTTTCAAAATAAAGTGATTTTCTCTGAAAGGACAGCATTTAGAAAGTGAAGCAACACTCCATTCACTTCGCACAGTGAATTGAAGTGTTGGAGCAGACAGCTTCTCTTTCATAGAAACGCATTTGAGTTTCCTGTGAATGCTTGTAAGTAGCTTAAGGAACTTTCAAAGGAAAGTGATTTTCTCTGAAAGGACAGAATTTAGAAAGTGAAGCAACAGTCCATTCACTTCGCACAGTGATTTGAAGTGTTGTAATAGACTGCTTCTCTTTCAGAGAAACGGATGTGAGTTTTTTGTGAATGCTTGTAAGTTGCTTAAGGCACTTTCAAAGGAAAGTGATTTTCTCTGAAAGGACAGCATTTAGAAAGTGAAGCAACACTCCATTCACTTCGCACAGTGAATTGAAGTGTTGGAACAGACTGCTTCTGTTTTAGAGAAACGGATGTGAGTTTTTTGGGAATGCTTGTAAGTAGCTTAAGGCTCTTTCCTAAAAAAGTGATTTTCTCTGAAAGGACAGCATTTAGAAAGTGAAGCAACACTCCATTCACTTCGCACAGTGAATTGAAGTGTTGGAACAGACAGCTTCTCTTTCATAGAAACGCATTTGAGTTTCCTGTGAATGCTTGTAAGTAGCTTAAGGAACATTCAAAGGAAAGTGATTTTCTCTGAAACTACAACATTTAGAAAGTGAAGCAACACTCCATTCACTTCGCACAGTGAATTGATGTGTTGGAACAGACAGCTTCTCTTTCAGAGAAAGGCATGTGAGTTTCTTGTGAATGCTTGTAAGTAGCTTAAGGCACTTTCAAAGGAATGTGATTTTCTCTGAAAGGACAGCATTTAGAAAGTGAAGCAACATTCCATTCACTTCGCACAGTGAATTGAAGTGTTGTTACAGACTGCTTCTGTTTTAGAGAAACGGTTGTGAGTTTTTTGTGAATGCTTGTAAGTAGCTTAAGGTACTTTCAAAGGAAAGTGATTTTCTCTGAAAGGACAGCATTTAGAAAGTGAAGCAACACTCCATTCACTTCGCACAGTGAATTGAAGTGTTGGAACAGACAGCTTCTCTTTCATAGAAACGCATTTGAGTTTCCTGTGAATGCTTGTAAGTAGCTTAAGGAACTTTCAAAGGAAAGTGATTTTCTCTGAAACTACAACATTTAGAAAGTGAAGGAACACTCCATTCACTTCGCACAGTGTATTGAAGTGTTGTAATTGACTGCTTCACATTCAGAGAAACGGATGTGAGTTTTTTGTGAATGCTTGTAAGTAGCTTAAGGCACTGTCAAAGGAAAGTGATTTTCTCTGAAAGGACAGCATTTAGAAAGTGAAGCAACACTCCATTCACTTCGCACAGCGAATTGAAGTGTTGGAACAGACAGCTTTTCTTTCATAGAAACGCATTTGAGTTTCCTGTGAATGCTTGTAAGTAGCTTAAGGAACTTTCAAAGGAAAGTGATTTTCTCTGAAACTACAGCATTTAGAAAGTGAAGGAACACTCCGATCACTTTGCACAGTGAATTGAAATGTTGGAAAAGACTGCTTCTCTTTCAGAGTAACGCATGTGAATTTCTGTTGAATGCTTGTAAGTAGCTTAAGGCACTTTCAAAGGAAAGTGATTTTCTCTGAAAGGACAGCATTTAGAAAGTGAAGCAACACTCCATTTACTTCGCACAGTGAATTGAAGTGTTGTAACAGACTGCTTCTGTTTTAGAGAAACAGATGTGAGTTTTTGTGAATACTTGTAAGTAGTTTAAGGCACTTTCCATGGAAAGTGATTTTCTCTGAAAGGACAGCATTTAGAAAGTGAGGCAACACTCCATTCACTTCGCACAGTGAATTGAAGTGTTGGAACAGAAAGCTTCTCTTTCATAGAAACGCATTTGAGTTTCCTGTGAATGCTTGTAAGTAGCTTAAGGAACTTTCAAAGGAAAGTGATTTTCTCTGAAACTACAGCATTTAGAAAGTGAAGCAACACTCCATTCACTTTGCACAGTATATTGAAGTGTTCAAACAGACAGCTTCTCTTTCAGAGAAATGCATGTGAGTTTCTTGTGAATGACTGAAAGTAGCTTAAGGAACTTTCAAAATAAAGTGATTTTCTCTGAAAGGACAGCATTTAGAAAGTGAAGCAACACTCCATTCACTTCGCACAGTGAATTGAAGTGTTGGAACAGACAGCTTCTCTTTCATAGAAACGCATTTGAGTTTCCTGTGAATGCTTGTAAGTAGCTTAAGGAACGTTCAAAGGAAAGTGATTTTCTCTGAAACTACAGCATTTAGAAAGTGAAGCAACACTCCATTCACTTCGCACAGTGAATTGAAGTGTTGTAATAGACTGCTTCTCTTTCAGAGAAACGGATGTGAGTTTTTTTGTGAATGCTTGTAAGTTGCTTAAGGCACTTTCAAAGGAAAGTGATTTTCTCTGAAAGGACAGCATTTAGAAAGTGAAGCAACACTCCATTCACTTCACACAGTGAATTGAAGTGTTGTAACAGACTGCTTCTGTTTTAGAGAAACGGATGTGAGTTTTTTGTGAATGCTTGTAAGTAGCTTAAGGCACTTTCCAAGGAAAGTGATTTTCTCTGAAAGGACAGCATTTAGAAAGTGAAGCAACACTCCATTCATTTCGCACAGTGAATTGAAGTGTTGGAACAGACAGCTTCTCTTTCAGAGAAACGCATTTGAGTTTCCTGTGAATGCATGTAAGTAGCTTAAGGAACTTTCAAAGGAAAGTGATTTTCTCTGAAACTACAGCATTTAGAAAGTGAAGCAACACTCCATTCACTTCGCACAGTGAATTGAAGTGTTGGAACAGACAGCTTCTCTTTCAGAGAAATGCATGTGAGTTTCTTGTGAATGATTGAAAGTAGCTTAAGGAACTTTCAAAATAAAGTGATTTTCTCTGAAATGACAGCATTTAGAAAGTGAAGCAACACTCCATTCACTTCGCACAGTGAATTGAAGTGTTGTAATAGACTGCTTCTCTTTCAGAGAAACGGATGTGAGTTTTTGTGAATGCTTGTAAGTTGCTTAAGGCACTTTCAAAGGAAAGTGATTTTCTCTGAATGGACAGCATTGAGAAAGTGAAGCAACACTCCATTCACTTCGCAGAGTGAATTGAAGTGTTGGAACAGACAGCTTCTTTTTCAGAGAAATGCATTTGAGTTTCTTGTGAATGCTTGGAAGTAGCCTAAGGCACTGTCAAAGGAAAGTGATTTTCTCTGAAAGGACAGCATTTAGAAAGTGAAGCAACACTCCATTCACTTCGCACAGTGAATTGAAGTGTTGTAACAGACTGCTTCTGTTTTAGAGAAACGTATGTGAGTTTTTTGTGAATGCTTGTAAGTAGCTTAAGGCTCTTTCCAAAAAAAGTGATTTTCTCTGAAAGGACAGCATTTAGAAAGTGAAGCAACACTCCATTCACTTCGCACAGTGAATTGAAGTGTTGGAACAGACAGCTTCTCATTCATAGAAACGCATTTGAGTTTCCTGTGAATGCTTGTAAGTAGCTTAAGGAACATTCAAATGAAAGTGATTTTCTCTGAAACTAAAGCATTTAGAAAGTGAAGCAACACTCCATTCACTTCGCACAGTGAATTGATGTGTTGGAACAGACAGCTTCTCTTTCAGAGAAATGCATGTGAGTTTCTTGTGAATGCTTGTAAGTAGCTTAAGGCACTTTCAAAGGAATGTTATTTTCTCTGAAAGGACAGCATTTAGAAAGTGAAGCAACATTCCATTCACTTCGCACAGTGAATTGAAGTGTTGTTACAGACTGCTTCTGTTTTAGAGAAACGGTTGTGAGTTTTTTGTGAATGCTTGTAAGTAGCTTAAGGCACTTTCAAAGGAAAGTGATTTTCTCTGAAAGGACAGGATTTAGAAAGTGAAGCAACACTCCATTCACTTCGCACAGTGAATTGAAGTGTTGGAACAGACAGCTTCTCTTTCATAGAAACGCATTTGAGTTTCCTGTGAATGCTTGTAAGTAGCTTAAGGAACTTTCAAAGGAAAGTGATTTTCTCTGAAACTACAGCATTTAGAAAGTGAAGCAACACTCCATTCACTTTGCACAGTGAATTGAAGTGTTCGAACAGACAGCTTCTCTTTCAGAGAAATGCATGTGAGTTTCTTGTGAATGATTGAAAGTAGCTTAAGGAACTTTCAAAATAAAGTGATTTTCTCTGAAAGGACAGCATTTAGAAAGTGAAGCAACACTCTATTCACTTCGCACAGTGAATTGAAGTGTTGGAACAGACAGCTTCTCTTTCATAGAAACGCATTTGAGTTTCCTGTGAATGCTTGTAAGTAGCTTAAGGAACTTTCAAAGGAAAGTGATTTTCTCTGAAACTACAGCATTTAGAAAGTGAAGCAACACTCCATTCACTTCGCACAGTGAATTGAAGTGTTGTAATAGACTGCATCTCTTTCAGAGAAACGGATGTGAGTTTTTTGTGAATGCTTGTAAGTTGCTTAAGGCACTTTCAAAGGAAAGTGATTTTCTCTGAAAGGACAGCATTTAGAAAGTGAAGCAACACTCCATTCACTTCGCACAGTGAATTGAAGTGTTGGAAAAGACAGCTTCTCTTTCATAGAAACGCATTTGAGTTTCCTGTGAATGCTTGTAAGTAGCTTAAGGAACTTTCAAAGGAAAGTGATTTTCTCTGAAACTACAACATTTAGAAAGTGAAACAACACTCCATTCACTTCGCACAGTGAATTGAAGTGTTGGAAAAGACAGCATCTCTTTCAGAGAAATGCATGTGAGTTTCTTGTGAATGCTTGTAAGTAGCCGAAGGCACTTTCAAAGGATAGTGATTTTCTCTTAAAGGACAGCATTTAGAAAGTGAAGCAACACTCCATTCACTTCACACAGTGAATTGAAGTGTAGTAACAGACTGCTTCTGTTTTAGAGAAACGGATGTGAGTTTTTTGTGAATGCTTGTAAGTAGCTTAAGGCACTTTCCAAGGATAGTAATTTTCTCTGAAAGGACAGCATTTAGAAAGTGAAGCAACACTCCATTCACTTCGCACAGTGAATTGAAGTGTTGGAATAGACAGCTTCTCTTTCATAGAAACGCATTTGAGTTTCCTGTGAATGCATGTAAGTAGCTTAAGGAACTTTCAAAGGAAAGTGATTTTCTCTGAAACTACAGCATTTAGAAAGTGAAGCAACACTCCATTCACTTCGCACAGTGAATTGAAGTGTTGGAACAGAAAGCATCTCTTTCAGAGAAATGCATGTGAGTTTCTTGTGAATGCTTGTAAGTAGCCGAAGGCACTTTCAAAGGAAAGTGATTTTCTCTTAAAGGACAGCATTTAGAAAGTGAAGCAACACTCCATTCACTTCGCACAGTGAATTGAAGTGTTGTAACAGACTGCTTCTGTTTTAGAGATATGGATGTGAGTTTTTTGTGAATGCTTGTAAGTAGCTTAAGGCACTTTCCAAGGAAAGTGATTTTCTCTGAAAGGACAGCATTTAGAAAGTGAAGCAACACTCCATTCACTTCGCACAGTGAATTGAAGTGTTGGAACAGACAGCTTCTCTTTCAGAGAAATGCATGTGAGTTTCTTGTGAATGATTGAAAGTAGCTTAAGGAACTTTCAAAATAAAGTGATTTTCTCTGAAATGACAGCATTTAGAAAGTGAAGCAACACTCCATTCACTTCGCACAGTGAATTGAAGTGTTGTAATAGACTGCTTCTCTTTCAAAGAAACGGATGTGAGTTTTTGTGAATGCTTGTAAGTTGCTTAAGGCACTTTCAAAGGAAAGTGATTTTCTCTGAAAGGACAGCATTTAGAAAGTGAAGCAACACTCCATTCACTTCGCACAGTGAATTGAAGTGTTGGAACAGACAGCTTCTTTTTCAGAGAAATGCATTTGAGTTTCTTGTGAATGCTTGGAAGTAGCCTAAGGCACTGTCAAAGGAAAGTGATTTTCTCTGAAAGGACAGCATTTAGAAAGTGAAGCAACACTCCATTCACTTCGCACAGTGAATTGAAGTGTTGTAACAGACTGCTTCTGTTTTAGAGAAACGGATGTGAGTTTTTTATGAATGCTTGTAAGTAGCTTAAGGCACTTTCAAATGAAGTGATTTTCTCTGAAAGGACAGCATTTAGAAAGTGAAGCAACACTCCATTCACTTCGCACAGTGAATTGATGTGTAGGAACAGACAGCTTCTCTTTCAGAGAAATGCATGTGAGTTTCTTGTGAATGATTGAAAGTAGCTTAAAGAACTTTTAAAATAAATTTATTTTATCTGAAAGGACAGCATTTAGAAAGTGAAGCAACACTCCATTCACTTCGCACAGTGAATTGAAGTGTTATAGTAGACTGCTTCTCTTTCAGAGAAACGGATGTGAGTTTTTGGTGAATGCTTGTAAGTAGCTTAAGGCACTTTCAAATGAAGTGATTTTCTCTGAAAGGACAGCATTTAGAAAGTGAGGCAACACTCCATTCACTTCGCATAGTGAATTGATGTGTTGGAACAGACAGCTTCTCTTTCAGAGAAATGCATGTGAGTTTCTTGTGAATGATTGAAAGTAGCTTAAAGAACTTTTAAAATAAATTTATTTTATCTGAAAGGACAGCATTTAGAAAGTGAAGCAACACTCCATTCACTTCGCACAGTGAATTGAAGTGTTATAATAGACTGCTTCTCTTTCCGAGAAACGGATGTGAGTTTTTTGTGAATGCTTATAGTTGCTTAAGGCACTTTCAAAGGAAAGGGATTTTCTCTGAAAGGACAGCATTTAGAAAGTGAAGCAACACTCCATTCACTTCGCACAGTGAATTGAAGTGTTGGAACAGACTGCTTCTGTTTTAGAGAAACGGATGTGAGTTTTTTGTGAATGCTTGTAAGTAGCTTAAGGCTCTTTCCAAAAAAAGTGATTTTCTCTGAAAGGACAGCATTTAGAAAGTGAAGCAACACTCCATTCACTTCGCACAGTGAATTGAAGTGTTGTAATAGACTGCTTCTCTTTCAAAGAAACGGATGTGAGTTTTTGTGAATGCTTGTAAGTTGCTTAAGGCACTTTCAAAGGAAAGTGATTTTCTCTGAAAGGACAGCATTTAGAAAGTGAAGCAACACTCCATTCACTTCGCACAGTGAATTGAAGTGTTGGAACAGACAGCTTCTTTTTCAGAGAAATGCATTTGAGTTTCTTGTGAATGCTTGGAAGTAGCCTAAGGCACTGTCAAAGGAAAGTGATTTTCTCTGAAAGGACAGCATTTAGAAAGTGAAGCAACACTCCATTCACTTCGCACAGTGAATTGAAGTGTTGTAACAGACTGCTTCTGTTTTAGAGAAACGGATGTGAGTTTTTTATGAATGCTTGTAAGTAGCTTAAGGCACTTTCAAATGAAGTGATTTTCTCTGAAAGGACAGCATTTAGAAAGTGAAGCAACACTCCATTCACTTCGCACAGTGAATTGATGTGTAGGAACAGACAGCTTCTCTTTCAGAGAAATGCATGTGAGTTTCTTGTGAATGATTGAAAGTAGCTTAAAGAACTTTTAAAATAAATTTATTTTATCTGAAAGGACAGCATTTAGAAAGTGAAGCAACACTCCATTCACTTCGCACAGTGAATAGAAGTGTTATAATAGACTGCTTCTCTTTCAGAGAAACGGATGTGAGTTTTTGGTGAATGCTTGTAAGTAGCTTAAGGCACTTTCAAATGAAGTGATTTTCTCTGAAAGGACAGCATTTAGAAAGTGAGGCAACACTCCATTCACTTCGCATAGTGAATTGATGTGTTGGAACAGACAGCTTCTCTTTCAGAGAAATGCATGTGAGTTTCTTGTGAATGATTGAAAGTAGCTTAAAGAACTTTTAATATAAATTTATTTTATCTGAAAGGACAGCATTTAGAAAGTGAAGCAACACTCCATTCACTTCGCACAGTGAATTGAAGTGTTATAATAGACTGCTTCTCTTTCCGAGAAACGGATGTGAGTTTTTTGTGAATGCTTATAGTTGCTTAAGGCACTTTCAAAGGAAAGGGATTTTCTCTGAAAGGACAGCATTTAGAAAGTGAAGCAACACTCCATTCACTTCGCACAGTGAATTGAAGTGTTGGAACAGACTGCTTCTGTTTTAGAGAAACGGATGTGAGTTTTTTGTGAATGCTTGTAAGTAGCTTAAGGCTCTTTCCAAAAAAAGTGATTTTCTCTGAAAGGACAGCATTTAGAAAGTGAAGCAACACTCCATTCACTTCGCACAGTGAATTGAAGTGTTGGAACAGACAGCTTCTCTTTCATAGAAACGCATTTGAGTTTCCTGTGAATGCTTGTAAGTAGCTTAAGGAACATTCAAAGGAAAGTGATTTTCTCTGAAACTAAAGCATTTAGAAAGTGAAGCAACACTCCATTCACTTCGCACAGTGAATTGATGTGTTGGAACAGACAGCTTCTCTTTCAGAGAAATGCATGTGAGTTTCTTGTGAATGCTTGTAAGTAGCTTAAGGCACTTTCAAAGGAATGTGATTTTCTCTGAAAGGACAGCATTTAGAAAGTGAAGCAACATTCCATTCACTTCGCACAGTGAATTGAAGTGTTGTTACAGACTGCTTCTGTTTTAGAGAAACGGTTGTGAGTTTTTTGTGAATGCTTGTAATTAGCTTAAGTCTCTTTCAAAGGAAAGTGATTTTCCCTGAAAGGACAGCATTTAGAAAGTGAAGCAACACTCCATTCACTTCGCACTGTGAATTGAAGTGTTGGAACAGACAGCTTCTCTTTCATAGAAACTTATTTGAGTTTCCTGTGAATGCTTGTAAGTAGCTTAAGGTACTTTCAAAGGAAAGTGATTTTCTCTGAAACTACAACATTTAGAAAGTGAAGGAACACTCCATTCACTTCGAACAGTGAATTGAAGTGTTGTAATTGACTGCTTCACACTCAGAGAAACGGATGTGAGTTTTTTGTGAATGCTTGTAAGTAGCTTAAGGCACTGTCAATGGAAAGTGATTTTCTCTGAAAGGACAGCATTTAGAAAGTGAAGCAACACTCCATTCACTTCGCACAGTGAATTGAAGTGTTGGAACTGACAGGTTTTCTTTCATAGAAACGCATTTGAGTTTCCTGTGAATGCTTGTAAGTAGCTTAATGAACTTTCAAAGGAAAGTGATTTTCTCTGAAACTACAGCATTTAGAAAGTGAAGGAACACTCCGATCACTTTGCACAGTGAATTGAAGTGTTGGAAAAGACTGCTTCTCTTTCAGAGTAACGCATGTGAATTTCTGTTGAATGCTTGTAAGTAGCTTAAGGCAGTTTCAAAGGAAAGTGATTTTCTCTGAAAGGACAGCATTTAGAAAGTGAGGCAACACTCCATTCACTTCGCACAGTGAATTGAAGTGTTGGAACAGACAGCTTCTCTTTCATAGAAACGCTTTTGAGTTTCCTGTGAATGCTTGTAAGTAGCTTAAGGAACTTTCAAAGGAAAGTGATTTTCTCTGAAACTACAGCATTTAGAAAGTGAAGCAACACTCCATTCACTTTGCACAGTGAATTGAAGTGTTCGAACAGACAGCTTCTCTTTCAGAGAAATGCATGTGAGTTTCTTGTGAATGATTGAAAGTAGCTTAAGGAACTTTCAAAATAAAGAGATTTTCTCTGAAAGGACAGCATTTAGAAAGTGAAGCAACACTCCATTCACTTCGCACAGTGAATTTAAGTGTTGGAACAGACAGCTTCTCTTTCATAGAAACGCATTTGAGTTTCCTTTGAATGCTTGTAAGTAGCTTAAGGAACTTTCAAAGGAAAGCGATTTTCTCTGAAACTACAGCATTTAGAAAGTGAAGCAACACTCCATTCACTTCGCACAGTGAATTGAAGTGTTGTAATAGGCTGCTTCTCTTTCAGAGAAACGGATGTTAGTTTTTTGTGAATGCTTGTAAGTTGCTTAAGGCACTTTCAAAGGAAAGTGATTTTCTCTGAAAGGACAGCATTTAGAAAGTGAAGCAACACTCCATTCACCTCGCACAGTGAATGGAAGTGTTGGAAAAGACAGCTTCTCTTTCATAGAAACGCATTTGAGTTTCCTGTGAATGCTTGTAAGTAGCTAAAGGAACATTCAAAGGAAAGTGATTTTCTCTGAAAGGACAGCATTTAGAAAGTGAAACAACACTCCATTCACTTCGCACAGTGAATTGAAGTGTTGGAACAGACAGCATCTCTTTCAGAGAAATGCATGTGAGTTTCTTGTGAATGCTTGTAAGTACCCGAAGGCACTTTTAAAGGATAGTGATTTTCTCTTAAAGGACAGCATTTAGAAAGTGAAGCAACACTCCATTCACTTCACACAGTGAATTGAAGTGTTGTAACAGACTGCTTCTGTTTTAGAGAAACGGATGTGAGTTTTTTGTGAATGCTTGTAAGTAGCTTAAGGCACTTTCCAAGGAAAGTGATTTTCTCTGAAAGGACAGCATTTAGAAAGTGAAGCAACACTCCATTCACTTCGCACAGTGAATTGAAGTGTTGGAACAGACAGCTTCTCTTTCATAGAAACGCATTTGAGTTTCCTGTGAATGCATGTAAGTAGCTTAAGGAACTTTCAAAGGAAAGTGATTTTCTCTGAAACTACAGCATTTAGAAAGTGAAGCAACACTCCATTCACTTCGCACAGTGAATTGAAGTGTTGGAACAGACAGCTTCTCTTTCAGAGAAATGCATGTGAGTTTCTTGTGAATGATTGAAAGTAGCTTAAGGAACTTTCAAAATAAAGTGATTTTCTCTGAAAGGACAGCATTTAGAAAGTGAAGCAACACTCCATTCACTTCGCACAGTGAATTGAAGTGTTGTAATAGACGGCTTCTCTTTCAGAGAAACGGATGTGAGTTTTTGTGAATCCTTGTAAGTTGCTTAAGGCACTTTCAAAGGAAAGTGATTTTCTCTGAAAGGACAGCATTTAGAAAGTGAAGCAACACTCCATTCACTTCGCACAGTGAATTGAAGTGTTGGAACAGACAGCTTCTTTTTCAGAGAAATGCATTTGAGTTTCTTGTGAATGCTTGGAAGTAGCCTAAGGCACTGTCAAAGGAAAGTGATTTTCTCTTAAAGGACAGCATTTAGAAAGTGAAGCAACACTCCATTCACTTCGCACAGTGAATTGAAGTGTTGTAACAGACTGGTTCTGTTTTAGAGATATGGATGTGAGTTTTTTGTGAATGCTTGTAAGTAGCTTAAGGCACTTTCCAAGGAAAGTGATTTTCTCTGAAAGGACAGCATTTAGAAAGTGAAGCAACACTCCATTCACTTCGCACAGTGAATTGAAGTGTTGGAACAGACAGCTTCTCTTTCAGAGAAATGCATGTGAGTTTCTTGTGAATGATTGAAAGTAGCTTAAGAAACTTTCAAAATAAAGTGATTTTCTCTGAAATGACAGCATTTAGAAAGTGAAGCAACACTCCATTCACTTCGCACAGTGAATTGAAGTGTTGTAATAGACTGCTTCTCTTTCAGAGAAACGGATGTGAGTTTTTGTGAATGCTTGTAAGTTGCTTAAGGCACTTTCAAAGGAAAGTGATTTTCTCTGAAAGGACAGCATTTAGAAAGTGAAGCAACACTCCATTCACTTCGCACAGTGAATTGAAGTGTTGGAACAGACAGCTTCTTTTTCAGAGAAATGCATTTGAGTTTCTTGTGAATGCTTGGAAGTAGCCTAAGGCACTGTCAAAGGAAAGTGATTTTCTCTGAAAGGACAGCATTTAGAAAGTGAAGGAACACTCCATTCACTTCGCACAGTGAATTGAAGTGTTGTAACAGACTGCTTCTGTTTTAGAGAAACGGATGTGAGTTTTTTGTGAATGCTTGTAAGTAGCTTAAGGCACTTTCAAATGAAGTGATTTTCTCTGAAAGGACAGCATTTAGAAAGTGAAGCAACACTCCATTCACTTCGCACAGTGAATTGATGTGTTGGAACAGACAGCTTCTCTTTCAGAGAAATGCATGTGAGTTTCTTGTGAATGATTGAAAGTAGCTTAAAGAACTTTTAAAATAAGTTTATTTTATCTGAAAGGACAGCCTTTAGAAAGTGAAGCAGCACTCCATTCACTTCGCACAGTGAATTGAAGTGTTGGAACAGACAGCTTCTCTTTCATAGAAACGCATTTGAGTTTCCTGTGAATGCTTGTAAGTAGCTTAAGGAACATTCAAAGGAAAGTGATTTTCTCTGAAACTAAAGCATTTAGAAAGTGAAGCAACACTCCATTCAATTCCAACAGTGAATTGATGTGTTGGAACAGACAGCTTCTCTTTCATAGAAACGCATTTGAGTTTCCTGTGAATGCTTGTAAGTAGCTTAAGGAACTTTCAAAGGAAAGTGATTTTCTCTGAAACTACAACATTTAGAAAGTGAAGGAACACTCCATTCACTTCGCACAGTGAATTGAAGTGTTGTAATTGACTGCTTCACATTCAGAGAAACGGATGTGAGTTTTTTGTGAATGCTTGTAAGTACCTTAAGGCACTGTCAAAGGAAAGTGATTTTCTCTGAAAGGACAGCATTTAGAAAGTGAAGCAACACTCCATTCACTTCGCACAGTGAATTGAAGTGTTGGAACAGACAGCTTTTCTTTCATAGAAACGCATTTGAGTTTCCTGTGAATGCTTGTAAGTAGCTTAATGAACTTTCAAAGGAAAGTGATTTTCTCTGAAACTACAGCATTTAGAAAGTGAAGGAACACTCCGATCACTTTGCACAGTGAATTGAAGTGTTGGAAAAGATTGCTTCTCTTTCAGAGTAACGCATGTGAATTTCTGTTGAATGCTTGTAAGTAGCTGAAGGCACTTTCAAAGGAAAGTGATTTTCTCTGAAAGGACAGCATTTAGAAAGTGAAGCAACACTCCATTCACTTCGCACAGTGAATTGAAGTGTTGTAACAGACTGCTTCTGTTTTAGAGAAACAGATGTGAGTTTTTTGTGAATACTTGTAAGTAGTTTAAGGCACTTTTCAAGGAAAGTGATTTTCTCTGAAAGGACAGCATTTAGAAAGTGAGGCAACACTCCATTCACTAAGCACAGTGAATTGAAGTGTTGGAACAGACAGCTTCTCTTTCATAGAAACGCATTTGAGTTTCCTGTGAATGCTTGTAAGTAGCTTAAGGAACTTTCAAAGGAAAGTGATTTTCTCTGAAACTACAGCATTTAGAAAGTGAAGCAACACTCCATTCACTTCGCACAGTGAATTGAAGTGTTGTTACGGACTGCTTCTCTTTCACAGAAACGGATGTTAGTTTTTTGTGAATGCTTGTAAGTTGCTTAAGGCACTTTCAAAGGAAAGTGATTTTCTCTGAAAGGACAGCATTTAGAAAGTGAAGCAACACTCCATTCACTTCGCACAGTGAATTGAAGTGTTGGAAAAGACAGCTTCTCTTTCATAGAAACGCATTTGAGTTTCCTGTGAATGCTTGTAAGTAGCTTAAGGAACATTCAAAGGAAAGTGATTTTCTCTGAAACTACAGAATTTAGAAAGTGAAACAACACTCCATTCACTTCGCACAGTGAATTGAAGTGTTGGAACAGACAGCATCTCTTTCAGAGAAATGCATGTGAGTTTCTTGTGAATGCTTGTAAGTACCCGAAGGCACTTTTAAAGGATAGTGATTTTCTCTTAAAGGACAGCATTTAGAAAGTGAAGCAACACTCCATTCACTTCACACAGTGAATTGAAGTGTTATAACAGACTGCTTTTGTTTTAGAGAAACGGATGTGAGTTTTTTGTGAATGCTTGTAAGTAGCTTAAGGCACTTTCCAAGGAAAGTGATTTTCTCTGAAAGGACAGCATTTAGAAAGTGAAGCAACACTCCATTCACTTCGCACAGTGAATTGAAGTGTTGGAACAAACAGCTTCTCTTTCATAGAAACGCATTTGAGTTTCCTGTGAATGCATGTAAGTAGCTTAAGGAACTTTCAAAGGAAAGTGATTTTCTCTGAAACTACAGCATTTAGAAAGTGAAGCAACACTCCATTCACTTCGCACAGTGAATTGAAGTGTTGGAACAGACAGCTTCTCTTTCAGAGAAATGCATGTGAGTTTCTTGTGAATGATTGAAAGTAGCTTAAGGAACTTTCAAAATAAAGTGATTTTCTCTGAAAGGACAGCATTTAGAAAGTGAAGCAACACTCCATTCACTTCGCACAGTGAATTGAAGTATTGTAATAGACTGCTTCTCTTTCAGAGAAACGGATGTGAGTTTTTGTGAATCCTTGAAAGTTGCTTAAGGCACTTTCAAAGGAAAGTGATTTTCTCTGAAAGGACAGCATTTAGAAAGTGAAGCAACACTCCATTCACTTCGCACAGTGAATTGAAGTGTTGGAGCAGACAGCTTCTTTTTCAGAGAAATGCATTTGAGTTTCTTGTGAATGCTTGGAAGTAGCCTAAGGCACTGTCAAAGGAAAGTGATTTTCTCTGAAAGGACAGCATTTAGAAAGTGAAGCAACACTCCATTCACTTCGCACAGTGAATTGAAGTGTTGTAACAGACTGCTTCTGTTTTAGAGAAACGGATGTGAGTTTTTTGTGAATGCTTGTAAGGAGCTTAAGGCACTTTCAAATGAAGTGATTTTCTCTGAAAGGACAGCATTTAGAAAGTGAAGCAACACTCCATTCACTTCGCACAGTGAATTGAAGTGTTGGAACAGACAGCTTCTCTTTCAGAGAAATGCATGTGAGTTTCTTGTGAATGATTGAAAGTAGCTTAAAGAACTTTTAAAATAAATTTATTTTCTCTGAAAGGACAGCGTTTAGAAAGTGAAGCAACACTCCATTCACTTCGCACAGTGAATTGAAGTGTTGTAATAGACTGCTTCTCTTTCAGAGAAACGGATGTGAGTTTTTTGTGAATGCTTGTAAGTTGCTTAAGGCACTTTCAAAGGAAAGTGATTTTCTCTGAAAGGACAGCATTTAGAAAGTGAATCAACACTCCATTCACTTCGCACAGTGAATTGAAGTGTTGGAACAGACTGCTTCTGTTTTAGAGAAACGGATGTGAGTTTTTTGTGAATGCTTGTAAGTAGCTTAAGGCTCTTTCCAAAAAAAGTGATTTTCTCTGAAACGACAGCATTTAGAAAGTGAAGCAACACTCCATTCACTTCGCACAGTGAATTGAAGTGTTGGAACAGACAGCTTCTCTTTCATAGAAACGCATTTGAGTTTCCTGTGAATGCTTGTAAGTAGCTTAAGGAAGTTTCAAAGGAAAGTGATTTTCTCTGAAACTACAACATTTAGAAAGTGAAGGAACACTCCATTCACTTCGCACAGTGAATTGAAGTGTTGTAATTGACTGCTTCACATTCAGAGAAACGGAGGTGAGTTTTTTGTGAATGCTTGTAAGTAGCTTAAGGCACTGTCAAAGGAAAGTGATTTTCTCTGAAAGGACAGCATTTAGAAAGTGAAGCAACACTCCATTCACTTCGCACAGTGAATTGAAGTGTTGGAACAGACAGGTTTTCTTTCATAGAAACGCATTTGAGTTTCCTGTGAATGCTTATAAGTAGCTTAAGGAACTTTCAAAGGAAAGTGATTTTCTCTGAAACTACAGCATTTAGAAAGTGAAGAAACACTCCGATCACTTTGCACAGTGAATTGAAGTGTTGGAAAAGACTGCTTCTCTTTCAGAGTAACGCATGTGAATTTCTGTTGAATGCTTGTAAGTAGCTTAAGGCACTTTCAAAGGAAAGTGATTTTCTCTGAAAGGACAGCATTTAGAAAGTGAAGCAACACTCCATTCACTTCGCACAGTGAATTGAAGTGTTGTAACAGACTGCTTCTGTTTTAGAGAAACAGATGTGAGTTTTTTGTGAATACTTGTAAGTAGTTTAAGGCACTTTTCAAGGAAAGTGATTTTCTCTGAAAGGACAGCATTTAGAAAGTGAGGCAACACTCCATTCACTTCGCACAGTGAATTGAAGTGTTGGAACAGACAGCTTCTCTTTCATAGAAACGCATTTGAGTTTCCTGTGAATGCTTGTAAGTAGCTTAAGGAACTTTCAAAGGAAAGTGATTTTCTCTGAAACTACAGCATTTAGAAAGTGAAGCAACACTCCATTCACTTTGCACAGTGAATTGAAGTGTTCGAACAGACAGCTTCTCTTTCAGAGAAATGCATGTGAGTTTCTTGTGAATGATTGAAAGTATCTTAAGGAACTTTCAAAATAAAGTGATTTTCTCTGAAAGGACAGCATTTAGAAAGTGAAGCAACACTAAATTCACTTTGCACAGTGAATTGAAGTGTTGGAACAGACAGCTTCTCTTTCATAGAAACGCATTTGAGTTTCCTGTGAATGCTTATAAGTAGCTTAAGGAACTTTCAAAGGAAAGAGATTTTCTCTGAAACTACAGCATTTAGAAAGTGAAGCAACACTCCATTCACTTCGCACAGTGAATTGAAGTGTTGTAATAGACTGCTTCTCTTTCAGAGAAACGGATGTTAGTTTTTTGTGAATGCTTGTAAGTAGCTTAAGGCAGTTTCAAAAGAGAGTGATTTTCTCTGAAAGGACAGCATTTAGAAAGTGAAGCAACACTCCATTCACTTCACACAGTGAATTGAAGTGTTGTAACAGACTGCTTCTGTTTTAGAGAAACGGATGTGAGTTTTTTGTGAATGCTTGTAAGTAGCTTAAGGCACTTTCCAAGGAAAGTGATTTTCTCTGAAAGGACAGCATTTAGAAAGTGAAGCAACACTCCATTCACTTCGCACAGTGAATTGAAGTGTTGGAACAGACTGCTTCTGTTTTAGAGAAACGGATGTGAGTTTTTTGGGAATGCTTGTAAGTAGCTTAAGGCTCTTTCCAAAAAAAGTGATTTTCTCTGAAAGGACAGCATTTAGAAAGTGAAGCAACACTCCATTCACTTCGCACAGTGAATTGAAGTGTTGGAACAGACAGCTTCTCTTTCATAGAAACGCATTTGAGTTTCCTGTGAATGCTTGTAAGTAGCTTAAGGAACATTCAAAGGAAAGTGATTTTCTCTGAAACTACAACATTTAGAAAGTGAAGCAACACTCCATTCACTTCGCACAGTGAATTGATGTGTTGGAACAGACAGCTTCTCTTTCAGAGAAAGGCATGTGAGTTTCTTGTGAATGCTTGTAAGTTGCTTAAGGCACTTTCAAAGGAAAGTGATTTTCTCTGAAAGGACAGCATTTAGAAAGTGAAGCAACACTCCATTCACTTCGCACAGTGAATTGAAGTGTTGAAACAGACAGCTTCTCTTTCAGAGAAATGCATGTGAGTTTCTTGTGAATGCTTGTAAGTAGCCGAAGGCACTTTCAAAGGATAGTGATTTTCTCTTAAAGGACAGCATTTAGAAAGTGAAGCAACACTCCATTCACTTCACAAGGTGAATTGAAGTGTTGTAACAGACTGCTTCTGTTTTAGAGAAACGGATGTGAGTTTTTTGTGAATGCTTGTAAGTAGCTTAAGGCACTTTCCAAGGAAAGTGATTTTCTCTGAAAGGACAGCATTTAGAAAGTGAAGCAACACTCCATTCACTAAGCACAGTGAATTGAAGTGTTGGAACAGACAGCTTCTCTTTCAGAGAAATGCATGTGAGTTTCTTGTGAATGATTGAAAGTAGCTTAAGGAACTTTCAAAATAAAGTGATTTCCTCTGAAATGACAGCATTTAGAAAGTGAAGCAACACTCCATTCACTTCGCACAGTGAATTGAAGTGTTGTAATAGACTGCTTCTCTTTCAGAGAAACGGATGTGAGTTTTTGTGAATCCTTGTAAGTTGCTTAAGGCACTTTCAAAGGAAAGTGATTTTCTCTGAAAGGACAGCATTTAGAAAGTGAGGCAACACTCCATTCACTTCGCACAGTGAATTGAAGTGTTGGAACAGACAGCTTCTCTTTCATAGAAACGCATTTGAGTTTCCTGTGAATGCTTGTAAGTAGCTTTAGGAACTTTCAAAGGGAAGTGATTTTCTCTGAAACTACAGCATTTAGAAAGTGAAGCAACACTCCATTCACTTTGCACAGTGAATTGAAGTGTTCGAACAGACAGCTTCTCTTTCAGAGAAATGCATGTGAGTTTCTTGTGAATGATTGAAAGTACCTTAAGGAACTTTCAAAATAAAGTGATGTTTTCTGAAAGGACAGCATTTAGAAAGTGAAGCAACACTCCATTCACTTCGCACAGTGAATTGAAGTGTTGGAACAGACAGCTTCTCTTTCATAGAAACGCATTTGAGTTTCCTGTGAATGCTTGTAAGTAGCTTAAGGAACTTTCAAAGGAAAGTGATTTTCTCTGAAAGGACAGAATTTAGAAAGTGAAGCAACACTCCATTCACTTCGCACAGTGATTTGAAGTGTTGTAATAGACTGCTTCTCTTTCAGAGAAACGGATGTGAGTTTTTTGTGAATGCTTGTAAGTTGCTTAAGGCACTTTCAAAAGAAAGTGATTTTCTCTGAAAGGACAGCATTTAGAAAGTGAAGCAACACTCCATTCACTTCGCACAGTGAATTGAAGTGTTGGAACAGACTGCTTCTGTTTTAGAGAAACGGATGTGAGTTTTTTGGGAATGCTTGTAAGTAGCTTAAGGCTCTTTCCAAAAAAAGTGATTTTCTCTGAAAGGACAGCATTTAGAAAGTGAAGCAACACTCCATTCACTTCGCACAGTGAATTGAAGTGTTGGAACAGACAGCTTCTCTTTCATAGAAACGCATTTGAGTTTCCTGTGAATGCTTGTAAGTAGCTTAAGGGACATTCAAAGGAAAGTGATTTTCTCTGAAACTACAACATTTAGAAAGTGAAGCAACACTCCATTCACTTCGCACAGTGAATTGATGTGTTGGAACAGACAGCTTCTCTTTCAGAGAAAGGCATGTGAGTTTCTTGTGAATGCTTGTAAGTAGCTTAAGGCACTTTCAAAGGAATGTGATTTTCTCTGAAAGGACAGCATTTAGAAAGTGAAGCAACATTCCATTCACTTCGCACAGTGAATTGAAGTGTTGTTACAGACTGCTTCTGTTTTAGAGAAACGGTTGTGAGTTTTTTGTGAATGCTTGTAAGTAGCTTAAGGTACTTTCAAAGGAAAGTGATTTTCTCTGAAAGGACAGCATTTAGAAAGTGAAGCAACACTCCATTCACTTCGCACAGTGAATTGAAGTGTTGGAACGGACAGCTTCTCTTTCATAGAAACGCATTTGAGTTTCCTGTGAATGCTTGTAAGTAGCTTAAGGAACTTTCAAAGGGAAGTGATTTTCTCTGAAACTACAGCATTTAGAAAGTGAAGCAACACTCCATTCACTTTGCACAGTGAATTGAAGTGTTCGAACAGACAGCTTCTCTTTCAGAGAAATGCATGTGAGTTTCTTGTGAATGATTGAAAGTACCTTAAGGAACTTTCAAAATAAAGTGATGTTCTCTGAAAGGACAGCATTTAGAAAGTGAAGCAACACTCCATTCACTTCGCACAGTGAATTGAAGTGTTGGAACAGACAGCTTCTCTTTCATAGAAACGCATTTGAGTTTCCTGTGAATGCTTGTAAGTAGCTTAAGGAACTTTCAAAGGAAAGTGATTTTCTCTGAAAGGACAGAATTTAGAAAGTGAAGCAACACTCCATTCACTTCGCACAGTGATTTGAAGTGTTGTAATAGACTGCTTCTCTTTCAGAGAAACGGATGTGAGTTTTTTGTGAATGCTTGTAAGTTGCTTAAGGCACTTTCAAAAGAAAGTGATTTTCTCTGAAAGGACAGCATTTAGAAAGTGAAGCAACACTCCATTCACTTCGCACAGTGAATTGAAGTGTTGGAACAGACTGCTTCTGTTTTAGAGAAACGGATGTGAGTTTTTTGGGAATGCTTGTAAGTAGCTTAAGGCTCTTTCCAAAAAAAGTGATTTTCTCTGAAAGGACAGCATTTAGAAAGTGAAGCAACACTCCATTCACTTCGCACAGTGAATTGAAGTGTTGGAACAGACAGCTTCTCTTTCATAGAAACGCATTTGAGTTTCCTGTGAATGCTTGTAAGTAGCTTAAGGAACATTCAAAGGAAAGTGATTTTCTCTGAAACTACAACATTTAGAAAGTGAAGCAACACTCCATTCACTTCGCACAGTGAATTGATGTGTTGGAACAGACAGCTTCTCTTTCAGAGAAAGGCATGTGAGTTTCTTGTGAATGCTTGTAAGTAGCTTAAGGCACTTTCAAAGGAATGTGATTTTCTCTGAAAGGACAGCATTTAGAAAGTGAAGCAACATTCCATTCACTTCGCACAGTGAATTGAAGTGTTGTTACAGACTGCTTCTGTTTTAGAGAAACGGTTGTGAGTTTTTTGTGAATGCTTGTAAGTAGCTTAAGGTACTTTCAAAGGAAAGTGATTTTCTCTGAAAGGACAGCATTTAGAAAGTGAAGCAACACTCCATTCACTTCGCACAGTGAATTGAAGTGTTGGAACAGACAGCTTCTCTTTCATAGAAACGCATTTGAGTTTCCTGTGAATGCTTGTAAGTAGCTTAAGGAACTTTCAAAGGAAAGTGATTTTCTCTGAAACTACAACATTTAGAAAGTGAAGGAACACTCCATTCACTTCGCACAGTGAATTGAAGTGTTGTAATTGACTGCTTCACATTCAGAGAAACGGATGTGAGTTTTTTGTGAATGCTTGTAAGTAGCTTAAGGCACTGTCAAAGGAAAGTGATTTTCTCTGAAAGGACAGCATTTAGAAAGTGAAGCAACACTCCATTCACTTCGCACAGCGAATTGAAGTGTTGGAACAGACAGCTTTTCTTTCATAGAAACGCATTTGAGTTTCCTGTGAATGCTTGTAAGTAGCTTAAGGAACTTTCAAAGGAAAGTGATTTTCTCTGAAACTACAGCATTTAGAAAGTGAAGGAACACTCCGATCACTTTGCACAGTGAATTGAAATGTTGGAAAAGACTGCTTCTCTTTCAGAGTAACGCATGTGAATTTCTGTTGAATGCTTGTAAGTAGCTTAAGGCACTTTCAAAGGAAAGTGGTTTTCTCTGAAAGGACAGCATTTAGAAAGTGAAGCAACACTCCATTCACTTCGCACAGTGAATTGAAGTGTTGTAAAAGACTGCTTCTGTTTTAGAGAAACAGATGTGAGTTTTTGTGAATACTTGTAAGTAGTTTAAGGCACTTTCCATGGAAAGTGATTTTCTCTGAAAGGACAGCATTTAGAAAGTGAGGCAACACTCCATTCACTTCGCACAGTGAATTGAAGTGTTGGAACAGAAAGCTTCTCTTTCATAGAAACGCATTTGAGTTTCCTGTGAATGCTTGTAAGTAGCTTAAGGAACTTTCAAAGGAAAGTGATTTTCTCTGAAACTACAGCATTTAGAAAGTGAAGCAACACTCCATTCACTTTGCACAGTGAATTGAAGTGTTCGAACAGACAGCTTCTCTTTCAGAGAAATGCATGTGAGTTTCTTGTGAATGACTGAAAGTAGCTTAAGGAACTTTCAAAATAAAGTGATTTTCTCTGAAAGGACAGCATTTAGAAAGTGAAGCAACACTCCATTCACTTCGCACAGTGAATTGAAGTGTTGGAACAGACAGCTTCTCTTTCATAGAAACGCATTTGAGTTTCCTGTGAATGCTTGTAAGTAGCTTTAGGAACGTTCAAAGGAAAGTGATTTTCTCTGAAACTACAGCATTTAGAAAGTGAAGCAACACTCCATTCACTTCGCACAGTGAATTGAAGTGTTGTAATAGACTGCTTCTCTTTCAGAGAAACGGATGTGAGTTTTTTGTGAATGCTTGTAAGTTGCTTAAGGCACTTTCAAAGGAAAGTGATTTTCTCTGAAAGGACAGCATTTAGAAAGTGAAGCAACACTCCATTCACTTCGCACAGTGAATTGAAGTGTTGAAACAGACAGCTTCTCTTTCATAGAAACGCATTTGAGTTTCCTGTGAATGCTTGTAAGTAGCTTAAGGAACATTCAAAGGAAAGTGATTTTCACTGAAACTATAGCATTTAGAAAGTGAAGCAACACTCCATTCACTTCGCACAGTGAATTGAAGTGTTGGAACAGACAGCATCTCTTTCAGAGAAATGCATGTGAGTTTCTTGTGAATGCTTGTAAGTAGCCGAAGGCACTTTCAAAGGATAGTGATTTTCTCTTAAAGGACAGCATTTAGAAAGTGAAGCAACACTCCATTCACTTCACACAGTGAATTGAAGTGTTGTAACAGACTGCTTCTGTTTTAGAGAAACGGATGTGAGTTTTTTGTGAATGCTTGTAAGTAGCTTAAGGCACTTTCCAAGGAAAGTGATTTTCTCTGAAAGGACAGCATTTAGAAAGTGAAGCAACACTCCATTCACTTCGCACAGTGAATTGAAGTGTTGGAACAGACAGCTTCTCTTTCAGAGAAATGCATGTGAGTTTCTTGTGAATGATTGAAAGTAGCTTAAGGAACTTTCAAAATAAAGTGATTTCCTCTGAAATGACAGCATTTAGAAAGTGAAGCAACACTCCATTCACTTCGCACAGTGAATTGAAGTGTTGTAATAGACTGCTTCTCTTTCAGAGAAACGGATGTGAGTTTTTGTGAATCCTTGTAAGTTGCTTAAGGCACTTTCAAAGGAAAGTGATTTTCTCTGAAAGGACAGCATTTAGAAAGTGAGGCAACACTCCATTCACTTCGCACAGTGAATTGAAGTGTTGGAACAGACAGCTTCTCTTTCATAGAAACGCATTTGAGTTTCCTGTGAATGCTTGTAAGTAGCTTTAGGAACTTTCAAAGGGAAGTGATTTTCTCTGAAACTACAGCATTTAGAAAGTGAAGCAACACTCCATTCACTTTGCACAGTGAATTGAAGTGTTCGAACAGACAGCTTCTCTTTCAGAGAAATGCATGTGAGTTTCTTGTGAATGATTGAAAGTACCTTAAGGAACTTTCAAAATAAAGTGATGTTCTCTGAAAGGACAGCATTTAGAAAGTGAAGCAACACTCCATTCACTTCGCACAGTGAATTGAAGTGTTGGAACAGACAGCTTCTCTTTCATAGAAACGCATTTGAGTTTCCTGTGAATGCTTGTAAGTAGCTTAAGGAACTTTCAAAGGAAAGTGATTTTCTCTGAAAGGACAGAATTTAGAAAGTGAAGCAACACTCCATTCACTTCGCACAGTGATTTGAAGTGTTGTAATAGACTGCTTCTCTTTCAGAGAAACGGATGTGAGTTTTTTGTGAATGCTTGTAAGTTGCTTAAGGCACTTTCAAAAGAAAGTGATTTTCTCTGAAAGGACAGCATTTAGAAAGTGAAGCAACACTCCATTCACTTCGCACAGTGAATTGAAGTGTTGGAACAGACTGCTTCTGTTTTAGAGAAACGGATGTGAGTTTTTTGGGAATGCTTGTAAGTAGCTTAAGGCTCTTTCCAAAAAAAGTGATTTTCTCTGAAAGGACAGCATTTAGAAAGTGAAGCAACACTCCATTCACTTCGCACAGTGAATTGAAGTGTTGGAACAGACAGCTTCTCTTTCATAGAAACGCATTTGAGTTTCCTGTGAATGCTTGTAAGTAGCTTAAGGAACATTCAAAGGAAAGTGATTTTCTCTGAAACTACAACATTTAGAAAGTGAAGCAACACTCCATTCACTTCGCACAGTGAATTGATGTGTTGGAACAGACAGCTTCTCTTTCAGAGAAAGGCATGTGAGTTTCTTGTGAATGCTTGTAAGTAGCTTAAGGCACTTTCAAAGGAATGTGATTTTCTCTGAAAGGACAGCATTTAGAAAGTGAAGCAACATTCCATTCACTTCGCACAGTGAATTGAAGTGTTGTTACAGACTGCTTCTGTTTTAGAGAAACGGTTGTGAGTTTTTTGTGAATGCTTGTAAGTAGCTTAAGGTACTTTCAAAGGAAAGTGATTTTCTCTGAAAGGACAGCATTTAGAAAGTGAAGCAACACTCCATTCACTTCGCACAGTGAATTGAAGTGTTGGAACAGACAGCTTCTCTTTCATAGAAACGCATTTGAGTTTCCTGTGAATGCTTGTAAGTAGCTTAAGGAACTTTCAAAGGAAAGTGATTTTCTCTGAAACTACAACATTTAGAAAGTGAAGGAACACTCCATTCACTTCGCACAGTGAATTGAAGTGTTGTAATTGACTGCTTCACATTCAGAGAAACGGATGTGAGTTTTTTGTGAATGCTTGTAAGTAGCTTAAGGCACTGTCAAAGGAAAGTGATTTTCTCTGAAAGGACAGCATTTAGAAAGTGAAGCAACATTCCATTCACTTCGCACAGCGAATTGAAGTGTTGGAACAGACAGCTTTTCTTTCATAGAAACGCATTTGAGTTTCCTGTGAATGCTTGTAAGTAGCTTAAGGAACTTTCAAAGGAAAGTGATTTTCTCTGAAACTACAGCATTTAGAAAGTGAAGGAACACTCCGATCACTTTGCACAGTGAATTGAAATGTTGGAAAAGACTGCTTCTCTTTCAGAGTAACGCATGTGAATTTCTGTTGAATGCTTGTAAGTAGCTTAAGGCACTTTCAAAGGAAAGTGATTTTCTCTGAAAGCACAGCATTTAGAAAGTGAAACAACACTCCATTCACTTCGCACAGTGAATTGAAGTGTTGTAAAAGACTGCTTCTGTTTTAGAGAAACAGATGTGAGTTTTTGTGAATACTTGTAAGTAGTTTAAGGCACTTTCCATGGAAAGTGATTTTCTCTGAAAGGACAGCATTTAGAAAGTGAGGCAACACTCCATTCACTTCGCACAGTGAATTGAAGTGTTGAAACAGACAGCTTCTCTTTCATAGAAACGCATTTGAGTTTCCTGTGAATGCTTGTAAGTAGCTTAAGGAACATTCAAAGGAAAGTGATTTTCACTGAAACTATAGCATTTAGAAAGTGAAGCAACACTCCATTCACTTCGCACAGTGAATTGAAGTGTTGGAACAGACAGCATCTCTTTCAGAGAAATGCATGTGAGTTTCTTGTGAATGCTTGTAAGTAGCCGAAGGCACTTTCAGAGGATAGTGATTTTCTCTTAAAGGACAGCATTTAGAAAGTGAAGCAACACTCCATTCACTTCACACAGTGAATTGAAGTGTTGTAACAGACTGCTTCTGTTTTAGAGAAACGGATGTGAGTTTTTTGTGAATGCTTGTAAGTAGCTTAAGGCACTTTCCAAGGAAAGTGATTTTCTCTGAAAGGACAGCATTTAGAAAGTGAAGCAACACTCCATTCACTTCGCACAGTGAATTGAAGTGTTGGAACAGACAGCTTCTCTTTCAGAGAAATGCATGTGAGTTTCTTGTGAATGATTGAAAGTAGCTTAAGGAACTTTCAAAATAAAGTGATTTCCTCTGAAATGACAGCATTTAGAAAGTGAAGCAACACTCCATTCACTTCGCACAGTGAATTGAAGTGTTGTAATAGACTGCTTCTCTTTCAGAGAAACGGATGTGAGTTTTTGTGAATCCTTGTAAGTTGCTTAAGGCACTTTCAAAGGAAAGTGATTTTCTCTGAAAGGACAGCATTTAGAAAGTGAGGCAACACTCCATTCACTTTGCACAGTGAATTGAAGTGTTGGAACAGACAGCTTCTCTTTCATAGAAACGCATTTGAGTTTCCTGTGAATGCTTGTAAGTAGCTTTAGGAACTTTCAAAGGGAAGTGATTTTCTCTGAAACTACAGCATTTAGAAAGTGAAGCAACACTCCATTCACTTTGCACAGTGAATTGAAGTGTTCGAACAGACAGCTTCTCTTTCAGAGAAATGCATGTGAGTTTCTTGTGAATGATTGAAAGTACCTTAAGGAACTTTCAAAATAAAGTGATGTTCTCTGAAAGGACAGCATTTAGAAAGTGAAGCAACACTCCATTCACTTCGCACAGTGAATTGAAGTGTTGGAACAGACAGCTTCTCTTTCATAGAAACGCATTTGAGTTTCCTGTGAATGCTTGTAAGTAGCTTAAGGAACTTTCAAAGGAAAGTGATTTTCTCTGAAAGGACAGAATTTAGAAAGTGAAGCAACACTCCATTCACTTCGCACAGTGATTTGAAGTGTTGTAATAGACTGCTTCTCTTTCAGAGAAACGGATGTGAGTTTTTTGTGAATGCTTGTAAGTTGCTTAAGGCACTTTCAAAAGAAAGTGATTTTCTCTGAAAGGACAGCATTTAGAAAGTGAAGCAACACTCCATTCACTTCGCACAGTGAATTGAAGTGTTGGAACAGACTGCTTCTGTTTTAGAGAAACGGATGTGAGTTTTTTGGGAATGCTTGTAAGTAGCTTAAGGCTCTTTCCAAAAAAAGTGATTTTCTCTGAAAGGACAGCATTTAGAAAGTGAAGCAACACTCCATTCACTTCGCACAGTGAATTGAAGTGTTGGAACAGACAGCTTCTCTTTCATAGAAACGCATTTGAGTTTCCTGTGAATGCTTGTAAGTAGCTTAAGGAACATTCAAAGGAAAGTGATTTTCTCTGAAACTACAACATTTAGAAAGTGAAGCAACACTCCATTCACTTCGCACAGTGAATTGATGTGTTGGAACAGACAGCTTCTCTTTCAGAGAAAGGCATGTGAGTTTCTTGTGAATGCTTGTAAGTAGCTTAAGGCACTTTCAAAGGAATGTGATTTTCTCTGAAAGGACAGCATTTAGAAAGTGAAGCAACATTCCATTCACTTCGCACAGTGAATTGAAGTGTTGTTACAGACTGCTTCTGTTTTAGAGAAACGGTTGTGAGTTTTTTGTGAATGCTTGTAAGTAGCTTAAGGTACTTTCAAAGTAAAGTGATTTTCTCTGAAAGGACAGCATTTAGAAAGTGAAGCAACACTCCATTCACTTCGCACAGTGAATTGAAGTGTTGGAACAGACAGCTTCTCTTTCATAGAAACGCATTTGAGTTTCCTGTGAATGCTTGTAAGTAGCTTAAGGAACTTTCAAAGGAAAGTGATTTTCTCTGAAACTACAACATTTAGAAAGTGAAGGAACACTCCATTCACTTCGCACAGTGAAGTGAAGTGTTGTAATTGACTGCTTCACATTCAGAGAAACGGATGTGAGTTTTTTGTGAATGCTTGTAAGTAGCTTAAGGCACTGTCAAAGGAAAGTGATTTTCTCTGAAAGGACAGCATTTAGAAAGTGAAGCAACACTCCATTCACTTCGCACAGCGAATTGAAGTGTTGGAACAGACAGCTTTTCTTTCATAGAAACGCATTTGAGTTTCCTGTGAATGCTTGTAAGTAGCTTAAGGAACTTT
Source organism: Myodes glareolus (assembly GCF_982192425.1). Lineage (NCBI taxonomy): Eukaryota > Metazoa > Chordata > Mammalia > Rodentia > Cricetidae > Myodes > Myodes glareolus. The sequence continues at coordinate 417,462 of NW_028263255.1, forward strand.
CAAAGGAAAGTGATTTTCTCTGAAACTACAGCATTTAGAAAGTGAAGGAACACTCCGATCACTTTGCACAGTGAATTGAAATGTTGGAAAAGACTGCTTCTCTTTCAGAGTAACACATGTGAATTTCTGTTGAATGCTTGTAAGTAGCTTAAGGCACTTTCAAAGGAAAGTGATTTTCTCTGAAACTAAAGCATTTAGAAAGTGAAGCAACACTCCATTCACTTCGCACAGTGAATTGAAGTGTTGTAAAAGACTGCTTCTGTTTTAGAGAAACAGATGTGAGTTTTTGTGAATACTTGTAAGTAGTTTAAGGCACTTTCCATGGAAAGTGATTTTCTCTGAAAGGACAGCATTTAGAAAGTGAGGCAACACTCCATTCACTTCGCACAGTGAATTGAAGTGTTGGAACAGAAAGCTTCTCTTTCATAGAAACGCATTTGAGTTTCCTGTGAATGCTTGTAAGTAGCTTAAGGAACTTTCAAAGGAAAGTGATTTTCTCTGAAACTACAGCATTTAGAAAGTGAAGCAACACTCCATTCACTTTGCACAGTGAATTGAAGTGTTCGAACAGACAGCTTCTCTTTCAGAGAAATGCATGTGAGTTTCTTGTGAATGACTGAAAGTAGCTTAAGGAACTTTCAAAATAAAGTGATTTTCTCTGAAAGGACAGCATTTAGAAAGTGAAGCAACACTCCATTCACTTCGCACAGTGAATTGAAGTGTTGGAACAGACAGCTTCTCTTTCATAGAAACGCATTTGAGTTTCCTGTGAATGCTTGTAAGTAGCTTTAGGAACGTTCAAAGGAAAGTGATTTTCTCTGAAACTACAGCATTTAGAAAGTGAAGCAACACTCCATTCACTTCGCACAGTGAATTGAAGTGTTGTAATAGACTGCTTCTCTTTCAGAGAAACGGATGTGAGTTTTTTGTGAATGCTTGTAAGTTGCTTAAGGCACTTTCAAAGGAAAGTGATTTTCTCTGAAAGGACAGCATTTAGAAAGTGAAGCAACACTCCATTCACTTCGCACAGTGAATTGAAGTGTTGAAACAGACAGCTTCTCTTTCATAGAAACGCATTTGAGTTTCCTGTGAATGCTTGTAAGTAGCTTAAGGAACATTCAAAGGAAAGTGATTTTCACTGAAACTATAGCATTTAGAAAGTGAAGCAACACTCCATTCACTTCGCACAGTGAATTGAAGTGTTGGAACAGACAGCATCTCTTTCAGAGAAATGCATGTGAGTTTCTTGTGAATGCTTGTAAGTAGCCGAAGGCACTTTCAAAGGATAGTGATTTTCTCTTAAAGGACAGCATTTAGAAAGTGAAGCAACACTCCATTCACTTCACACAGTGAATTGAAGTGTTGTAACAGACTGCTTCTGTTTTAGAGAAACGGATGTGAGTTTTTTGTGAATGCTTGTAAGTAGCTTAAGGCACTTTCCAAGGAAAGTGATTTTCTCTGAAAGGACAGCATTTAGAAAGTGAAGCAACACTCCATTCACTTCGCACAGTGAATTGAAGTGTTGGAACAGACAGCTTCTCTTTCAGAGAAATGCATGTGAGTTTCTTGTGAATGATTGAAAGTAGCTTAAGGAACTTTCAAAATAAAGTGATTTCCTCTGAAATGACAGCATTTAGAAAGTGAAGCAACACTCCATTCACTTCGCACAGTGAATTGAAGTGTTGTAATAGACTGCTTCTCTTTCAGAGAAACGGATGTGAGTTTTTGTGAATCCTTGTAAGTTGCTTAAGGCACTTTCAAAGGAAAGTGATTTTCTCTGAAAGGACAGCATTTAGAAAGTGAAGAAACACTCCATTCACTTCGCAAAGTGAATTGAAGTGTTGGAACAGACAGCTTCTTTTTCAGAGAAATGCATTTTAGTTTCTTGTGAATGCTTGGAAGTAGCCTAAGGCACTGTCAAAGGAAAGTGATTTTCTCTGAAAGGACAGCATTTAGAAAGTGAAGCAACACTCCATTCACTTCGCACGGTGAATTGAAATGTTGTAACAGACTGCTTCTGTTTTAGAGAAACCGATGTGAGTTTTTTGTGAATGCTTGTAAGTAGCTTAAGGCACTTTCAAATGAAGTGATTTTCTCTGAAAGGACAGCATTTAGAAAGTGAAGCAACACTCCATTCACTTCGCACAGTGAATTGAAGTGTTGGAACAGACAGCTTCTCTTTCAGAGAAATGCATGTGAGTTTCTTGTGAATGATTGAAAGTAGCTTAAAGAACTTTTAAAATAAATTTATTTTATCTGAAAGGACAGATTTAGAAAGTGAAGCAACACTCCATTCACTTCGCACAGTGAATTGAAGTGTTGTAATAGACTGCTTCTCTTTCAGAGAAACGGATGTGAGTTTTTTGTGAATGCTTGTAAGTTGCTTAAGGCACTTTCAAAGGAAAGTGATTTTCTCTGAAAGGACAGCATTTAGAAAGTGAAGCAACACTCCATTCACTTCGCACAGTGAATTGAAGTGTTGGAACAGACTGCTTCTGTTTTAGAGAAACGGATGTGAGTTTTTTGTGAATGCTTGTAAGTAGCTTAAGGCTCTTTCCAAAGAAAGTGATTTTCTCTGAAAGGACAGCATTTAGAAAGTGAAGCAACACTCCATTCACTTCGCACAGTGAATTGAAGTGTTGGAACAGACAGCTTCTCTTTCATAGAAACGCATTTGAGTTTCCTGTGAATGCTTGTAAGTAGCTTAAGGAACATTCAAAGGAAAGTGATTTTCTCTGAAACTAAAGCATTTAGAAAGTGAAGCAACACTCCATTCACTTCGCACAGTGAATTGATGTGTTGGAACAGACAGCTTCTCTTTCAGAGAAATGCATGTGAGTTTCTTGTGAATGCTTGTAAGTAGCTTAAGGCACTTTCAAAGGAATGTGATTTTCTCTGAAAGGACAGCATTTAGAAAGTGAAGGAACACTCCATTCACTTCGCACAGTGAATTGAAGTGTTGTAATTGACTGCTTCACATTCAGAGAAACGGATGTGAGTTTTTTGTGAATGCTTGTAAGTAGCTTAAGGCACTGTCAAAGGAAAGTGATTTCCTCTGAAAGGACAGCATTTAGAAAGTGAAGCAACACTCCATTCACTTTGCACAGTGAATTGATGTGTTGGAACAGATAGCTTTTCTTTCATAGAAACGCATTTGAGTTTCCTGTGAATGCTTGTAAGTAGCTTAAGGAACTTTCAAAGGAAAGTGATTTTCTCTGAAACTACAGCATTTAGAAAGTGAAGGAACACTCCGATCACTTTGCACAGTGAATTGAAATGTTGGAAAAGACTGCTTCTCTTTCAGAGTAACGCATGTGAATTTCTGTTGAATGCTTGTAAGTAGCTTAAGGCACTTACAAAGGAAAGTGATTTTCTCTGAAAGGACAGCATTTAGAAAGTGAAGCAACCCTCCATTCACTTTGCACAGTGAATTGAAGTGTTGTAATAGACTGCTTCTCATTCAGAGAAACGGATGTGAGTTTTTTGTGAATGCTTGTAAGTAGCTTAAGGCACTTTCCAAGGAAAGTGATTTTCTCTGAAAGGACAGCATTTAGAAAGTGAAGCAACACTCCATTCACTTCGCACAGTGAATTGAAGTGTTGGAACAGACAGCTTCTCTTTCAGAGAAATGCATGTGAGTTTCTTGTGAATGATTGAAAGTACCTTAAGGAACTTTCAAAATAAAGTGATGTTCTCTGAAAGGACAGCATTTAGAAAGTGAAGCAACACTCCATTCACTTCGCACAGTGAATTGAAGTGTTGTAATAGACTGCTTCTCTTTCAGAGAAACGGATGTGAGTTTTTGTGAATCCTTGTAAGTTGCTTAAGGCACTTTCAAAGGAAAGTGATTTTCTCTGAAAGGACAGCATTTAGAAAGTGAAGAAACACTCCATTCACTTCGCAAAGTGAATTGAAGTGTTGGAACAGACAGCTTCTTTTTCAGAGAAATGCATTTTAGTTTCTTGTGAATGCTTGGAAGTAGCCTAAGGCACTGTCAAAGGAAAGTGATTTTCTCTGAAAGGACAGCATTTAGAAAGTGAAGCAACACTCCATTCACTTCGCACGGTGAATTGAAATGTTGTAACAGACTGCTTCTGTTTTAGAGAAACCGATGTGAGTTTTTTGTGAATGCTTGTAAGTAGCTTAAGGCACTTTCAAATGAAGTGATTTTCTCTGAAAGGACAGCATTTAGAAAGTGAAGCAACACTCCATTCACTTCGCACAGTGAATTGAAGTGTTGGAACAGACAGCTTCTCTTTCAGAGAAATGCATGTGAGTTTCTTGTGAATGATTGAAAGTAGCTTAAAGAACTTTTAAAATAAATTTATTTTATCTGAAAGGACAGATTTAGAAAGTGAAGCAACACTCCATTCACTTCGCACAGTGAATTGAAGTGTTGTAATAGACTGCTTCTCTTTCAGAGAAACGGATGTGAGTTTTTTGTGAATGCTTGTAAGTTGCTTAAGGCACTTTCAAAGGAAAGTGATTTTCTCTGAAAGGACAGCATTTAGAAAGTGAAGCAACACTCCATTCACTTCGCACAGTGAATTGAAGTGTTGGAACAGACTGCTTCTGTTTTAGAGAAACGGATGTGAGTTTTTTGTGAATGCTTGTAAGTAGCTTAAGGCTCTTTCCAAAGAAAGTGATTTTCTCTGAAAGGACAGCATTTAGAAAGTGAAGCAACACTCCATTCACTTCGCACAGTGAATTGAAGTGTTGGAACAGACAGCTTCTCTTTCATAGAAACGCATTTGAGTTTCCTGTGAATGCTTGTAAGTAGCTTAAGGAACATTCAAAGGAAAGTGATTTTCTCTGAAACTAAAGCATTTAGAAAGTGAAGCAACACTCCATTCACTTCGCACAGTGAATTGATGTGTTGGAACAGACAGCTTCTCTTTCAGAGAAATGCATGTGAGTTTCTTGTGAATGCTTGTAAGTAGCTTAAGGCACTTTCAAAGGAATGTGATTTTCTCTGAAAGGACAGCATTTAGAAAGTGAAGGAACACTCCATTCACTTCGCACAGTGAATTGAAGTGTTGTAATTGACTGCTTCACATTCAGAGAAACGGATGTGAGTTTTTTGTGAATGCTTGTAAGTAGCTTAAGGCACTGTCAAAGGAAAGTGATTTCCTCTGAAAGGACAGCATTTAGAAAGTGAAGCAACACTCCATTCACTTTGCACAGTGAATTGATGTGTTGGAACAGATAGCTTTTCTTTCATAGAAACGCATTTGAGTTTCCTGTGAATGCTTGTAAGTAGCTTAAGGAACTTTCAAAGGAAAGTGATTTTCTCTGAAACTACAGCATTTAGAAAGTGAAGGAACACTCCGATCACTTTGCACAGTGAATTGAAGTGTTGGAAAAGACTGCTTCTCTTTCAGAGTAACGCATGTGAATTTCTGTTGAATGCTTGTAAGTAGCTTAAGGCACTTACAAAGGAAAGTGATTTTCTCTGAAAGGACAGCATTTAGAAAGTGAAGCAACCCTCCATTCACTTTGCACAGTGAATTGAAGTGTTGTAATAGACTGCTTCTCATTCAGAGAAACGGATGTGAGTTTTTTGTGAATGCTTGTAAGTAGCTTAAGGCACTTTCCAAGGAAAGTGATTTTCTCTGAAAGGACAGCATTTAGAAAGTGAAGCAACACTCCATTCACTTCGCACAGTGAATTGAAGTGTTGGAACAGACAGCTTCTCTTTCAGAGAAATGCATGTGAGTTTCTTGTGAATGATTGAAAGTACCTTAAGGAACTTTCAAAATAAAGTGATGTTCTCTGAAAGGACAGCATTTAGAAAGTGAAGCAACACTCCATTCACTTCGCACAGTGAATTGAAGTGTTGTAATAGACTGCTTCTCTTTCAGAGAAACGGATGTGAGTTTTTGTGAATCCTTGTAAGTTGCTTAAGGCACTTTCAAAGGAAAGTGATTTTCTCTGAAAGGACAGCATTTAGAAAGTGAAGAAACACTCCATTCACTTCGCAAAGTGAATTGAAGTGTTGGAACAGACAGCTTCTTTTTCAGAGAAATGCATTTTAGTTTCTTGTGAATGCTTGGAAGTAGCCTAAGGCACTGTCAAAGGAAAGTGATTTTCTCTGAAAGGACAGCATTTAGAAAGTGAAGCAACACTCCATTCACTTCGCACGGTGAATTGAAATGTTGTAACAGACTGCTTCTGTTTTAGAGAAACGGATGTGAGTTTTTTGTGAATGCTTGTAAGTAGCTTAAGGCACTTTCAAATGAAGTGATTTTCTCTGAAAGGACAGCATTTAGAAAGTGAAGCAACACTCCATTCACTTCGCACAGTGAATTGAAGTGTTGGAACAGACAGCTTCTCTTTCAGAGAAATGCATGTGAGTTTCTTGTGAATGATTGAAAGTAGCTTAAAGAACTTTTAAAATAAATTTATTTTATCTGAAAGGACAGATTTAGAAAGTGAAGCAACACTCCATTCACTTCGCACAGTGAATTGAAGTGTTGTAATAGACTGCTTCTCTTTCAGAGAAACGGATGTGAGTTTTTTGTGAATGCTTGTAAGTTGCTTAAGGCACTTTCAAAGGAAAGTGATTTTCTCTGAAAGGACAGCATTTAGAAAGTGAAGCAACACTCCATTCACTTCGCACAGTGAATTGAAGTGTTGGAACAGACTGCTTCTGTTTTAGAGAAACGGATGTGAGTTTTTTGTGAATGCTTGTAAGTAGCTTAAGGCTCTTTCCAAAGAAAGTGATTTTCTCTGAAAGGACAGCATTTAGAAAGTGAAGCAACACTCCATTCACTTCGCACAGTGAATTGAAGTGTTGGAACAGACAGCTTCTCTTTCATAGAAACGCATTTGAGTTTCCTGTGAATGCTTGTAAGTAGCTTAAGGAACATTCAAAGGAAAGTGATTTTCTCTGAAACTAAAGCATTTAGAAAGTGAAGCAACACTCCATTCACTTCGCACAGTGAATTGATGTGTTGGAACAGACAGCTTCTCTTTCAGAGAAATGCATGTGAGTTTCTTGTGAATGCTTGTAAGTAGCTTAAGGCACTTTCAAAGGAATGTGATTTTCTCTGAAAGGACAGCATTTAGAAAGTGAAGGAACACTCCATTCACTTCGCACAGTGAATTGAAGTGTTGTAATTGACTGCTTCACATTCAGAGAAACGGATGTGAGTTTTTTGTGAATGCTTGTAAGTAGCTTAAGGCACTGTCAAAGGAAAGTGATTTCCTCTGAAAGGACAGCATTTAGAAAGTGAAGCAACACTCCATTCACTTTGCACAGTGAATTGATGTGTTGGAACAGATAGCTTTTCTTTCATAGAAACGCATTTGAGTTTCCTGTGAATGCTTGTAAGTAGCTTAAGGAACTTTCAAAGGAAAGTGATTTTCTCTGAAACTACAGCATTTAGAAAGTGAAGGAACACTCCGATCACTTTGCACAGTGAATTGAAGTGTTGGAAAAGACTGCTTCTCTTTCAGAGTAATGCATGTGAATTTCTGTTGAATGCTTGTAAGTAGCTTAAGGCACTTACAAAGGAAAGTGATTTTCTCTGAAAGGACAGCATTTAGAAAGTGAAGAAACCCTCCATTCACTTTGCACAGTGAATTGAAGTGTTGTAATAGACTGCTTCTCATTCAGAGAAACGGATGTGAGTTTTTTGTGAATGCTTGTAAGTAGCTTAAGGCACTTTCCAAGGAAAGTGATTTTCTCTGAAAGGACAGCATTTAGAAAGTGAAGCAACACTCCATTCACTTCGCACAGTGAATTGAAGTGTTGTAATAGACTGCTTCTCTTTCAGAGAAACGGATGTGAGTTTTTGTGAATCCTTGTAAGTTGCTTAAGGCACTTTCAAAGGAAAGTGATTTTCTCTGAAAGGACAGCATTTAGAAAGTGAAGCAACACTCCATTCACTTCGCAGAGTGAATTGAAGTGTTCGAACAGACAGCTTCTCTTTCATAGAAACGCATTTGAGTTTCCTGTGAATGCTTGTAAGTAGCTTAAGGAACTTTCAAAATAAAGTGATTTTCTCTGAAAGGACAGCATTTAGACAGTGAAGCAACACTCCATTCACTTCGTACAGTGAATTGAAGTGTTGGAACAGACAGCTTCTCATTCAGAGAAATGCATGTGAGTTTCTTGTGAATGATTGAAAGTAGCTTAAGGAACTTTCAAAATAAAGTGATTTTCTCTGAAAGGACAGCATTTAGAAAGTGAAGCAACACTCCATTCACTTCGCAGAGTGAATTGAAGTGTTCGAACAGACAGCTTCTCTTTCATAGAAACGCATTTGAGTTTCCTGTGAATGCTTGTAAGTAGCTTAAGGAACTTTCAAAGGAAAGTGATTTTCTCTGAAACTACAGCATTTAGAAAGTAAAGCAACACTCCATTCACTTCGCACAGTGAATTGAAGGGTTGGAACAAACTGCTTCTCTTTCAGAGTAACGCATGTGAATTTCTGTTGAATGCTTGTAAGTAGCTTAAGGCACTTTCAAATGAAGTGATTTTCTCTGAAAGGACAGCATTTAGAAAGTGAAGCAACACTCCATTCACTTTGCACAGTGAATTGATGTGTTGGAACAGACAGCTTCACTTTCAGAGAAATGCATGTGAGCTTCTTGTGAATGCTTGTAAGTAGTTTAAGGCACTTTCCAAAGAAAGTGATTTTCTCTGAAAGGACAGCATTTCGAAAGTGAAGCAACACTCCATTCACTTCGTACAGTGAATTGAAGTGTTGGAACAGACAGCTTCTCATTCAGAGAAATGCATGTGAGTTTCTTGTGAACGATTGAAAGTAGCTTATGGAACTTTCAAAATAAAGTGAATTTCTCTGAAAGGACAGCATTTAGAAAGTGAAGCAACACTCCATTCACTTCGCACAGTGAATTGAAGAGTTGGAACAGACAGCTTCTCTTTCATAGAAACGCATTTGAGTTTCCTGTGTATGCTTGTAAATATCTTAAGGCACTGTCAAAGGAAAGTGATTTTCTCTGAAAGGACAGCATTTAGAAAGTGAAGCAACACTCCATTCACTTCGCACAGTGAATTGAAGTGTTGTAATAGACTGCTTTTCATTCAGAGAAACGGATGTGAGTTTTTTGTGAATGCTTGTAAATATCTTAAGGCACTTTCCAAGGAAAGTGATTTTCTCTGAAAGGACAGCATTTAGAAAGTGAAGCAACACTCCATTCACTTCGCACAGTGAATTGAAGTGTTGGAACAGACAGCTTCTCTTTCAGAGAAATGCATGTGAGTTTCTTGTGAATGATTGAAAGTAGCTTAAGGAACTTTCAAAATAAAGTGATTTCCTCTGAAATGACAGCATTTAGAAAGTGAAGCAACACTCCATTCACTTCGCACAGTGAATTGAAGTGTTGGAACAGACAGCTTCTCTTTCATAGAAACGCATTTGAGTTTCCTGTGAATGCTTGTAAGTAGCTTAAGGAACTTTCAAAGGAAAGTGATTTTCTCTGAAACTACAGCATTTAGAAAGTGAAGCAACACTCCATTCACTTTGCACAGTGAATTGAAGTGTTCCAACAGACAGCTTCTCTTTCTGAGAAATGCATGTGAGTTTCTTGTGAATGATTGAAAGTAGCTTAAGGAACTTTCAAAATAAAGTGATTTTCTCTGAAAGGACAGCATTTAGAAAGTGAAGCAACACTCCATTCACTTCGCACAGTGAATTGAAGTGTTGGAACAGACAGCTTCTCTTTCATAGAAACGCATTTGAGTTTCCTGTGAATGCTTGTAAGTAGCTTAAGGAACTTTCAAAGGAAAGTGATTTTCTCTGAAACTACAGCATTTAGAAAGTAAAGCAACACTACATTCACTTCGCACATTGAATTGAAGGGTTGGAACAGACTGCTTCTCTTTCAGAGTAACGCATGTGAATTTCTGTTGAATGCTTGTAAGTAACTTAAGGCACTTTCAAATGAAGTGATTTTCTCTGAAAGGACAGCATTTAGAAAGTGAAGCAACACTCCATTCACTTCGCACAGTGAATTGAAGTGTTGGAACAGACAGCTTCTCTTTCCTAGAAACACATTTGAGTTTCCTGTGAATGCTTGTAAGTAGCTTAAGGCAATTTCAAAGGAATGTGATTTTCTCTGAAAGGACAGCATTTAGAAAGTGAAGCAACACTCCATTCACTTCGCACAGTGAATTGATGTGTTGGAACAGACAGCTTCTCTTTCAGAGAAATGCATGTGAGTTTCTTGTGAATGCTTGTAAGTAGTTTAAGGCACTTTCCAAAGAAAGTGATTTTCTTTGAAAGGACAGTATTTAGAAAGTGAAGCAACACTCCATTCACTTCGTACAGTGAATTGAAGTGTTGGAACAGACAGCTTCTCATTCAGAGAAATGCATGTGAGTTTCTTGTGAATGATTGAAAGTAGCTTAAGGAACTTTCAAAATAAAGTGATTTTCTCTGAAAGGACAGCATTTAGAAAGTGAAGCAACACTCCATTCACTTCGCACAGTGAATTGAAGTGTTGTAACAGACTGCTTCTGTTTTAGAGAAACTGATGTGAGTTTTTTGTGAAAGCTTGTAAGTAGCTTAAGGCACTTTCCAAGGAAAGTGATTTTCTCTGAAAGGACAGCATTTAGAAAGTGAAGCAACACTCCATTCACTTCGCACAGTGAATTGAAGTGTTGGAACAGACAGCTTCTCTTTCAGAGAAATGCATGTGAGTTTCTTGTGAATGATTGAAAGTCGCTTAAAGAACTATTAAAATAAATTTATTTTCTCTGAAAGGACAGCATTTAGAAAGTGAAGCAACAGTCCATTCACTTCGCACAGTGAATTGAAGTGTTGTAATAGACTGCTTCTCTTTCAGAGAAACGGATGTGAGTTTTTTGTGAATGCTTGTAAGTTGCTTAAGGCACTTTCAAAGGAAAGTGATTTTCTCTGAAAGGAAAGCATTTAGAAAGTGAAGCAACACTCCATTCACTTCGCACAGTGAATTGAAGTGTTGGAACAGACTGCTTCTCTTTCAGAGTAACGCATGTGAATTTCTGTTGAATGCTTGTAAGTAGCTTAAGGCACTTTCAAATGAAGTGATTTTCTCTGAAAGGACAGCATTTAGAAACTGAAGCAACACTCCATTCACTTCGCACAGTGAATTGAAGTGTTGGAACAGACAGCTTCTCTTTCATAGAAACACATTTGAGTTTCCTGTGAATGCTTGTAAGTAGCTTAAGGCAATTTCAAAGGAATGTGATTTTCTCTGAAAGGACAGCATTTAGAAAGTGAAGCAACACTCCATTCACTTCGCACAGTGAATTGATGTGTTGGAACAGACAGCTTCTCTTTCAGAGAAATGCATGTGAGTTTCTTGTGAATGCTTGTAAGTAGTTTAAGGCACTTTCCAAAGAAAGTGATTTTCTCTGAAAGGACAGCATTTAGAAAGTGAAGTAACACTCCATTCACTTCGTACAGTGAATTGAAGTGTTGGAACAGACAGCTTCTCATTCAGAGAAATGCATGTGAGTTTCTTGTGAATGATTGAAAGTAGCTTAAGGAACTTTCAAAATAAAGTGATTTTCTCTGAAAGGACAGCATTTAGAAAGTGAAGCAACACTCCATTCACTTCGCAGAGTGAATTGAAGTGTTGTAATAGACTGCTTCTCTTTCAGAGAAACGGATGTGAGTTTTTGTGAATCCTTGTAAGTTGCTTAAGGCACTTTCAAAGGAAAGTGATTTTCTCTGAAAGGACAGCATTTAGAAAGTGAAGCAACACTCCATTCACTTCGCAGAGTGAATTGAAGTGTTCGAACAGACAGCTTCTCTTTCATAGAAACGCATTTGAGTTTCCTGTGAATGCTTGTAAGTAGCTTAAGGAACTTTCAAAATAAAGTGATTTTCTCTGAAAGGACAGCATTTAGAAAGTGAAGCAACACTCCATTCACTTCGTACAGTGAATTGAAGTGTTGGAACAGACAGCTTCTCATTCAGAGAAATGCATGTGAGTTTCTTGTGAATGATTGAAAGTAGCTTAAGGAACTTTCAAAATAAAGTGATTTTCTCTGAAAGGACAGCATTTAGAAAGTGAAGCAACACTCCATTCACTTCGCAGAGTGAATTGAAGTGTTCGAACAGACAGCTTCTCTTTCATAGAAACGCATTTGAGTTTCCTGTGAATGCTTGTAAGTAGCTTAAGGAACTTTCAAAGGAAAGTGATTTTCTCTGAAACTACAGCATTTAGAAAGTAAAGCAACACTCCATTCACTTCGCACAGTGAATTGAAGGGTTGGAACAAACTGCTTCTCTTTCAGAGTAACGCATGTGAATTTCTGTTGAATGCTTGTAAGTAGCTTAAGGCACTTTCAAATGAAGTGATTTTCTCTGAAAGGACAGCATTTAGAAAGTGAAGCAACACTCCATTCACTTTGCACAGTGAATTGATGTGTTGGAACAGACAGCTTCTCTTTCAGAGAAATGCATGTGAGCTTCTTGTGAATGCTTGTAAGTAGTTTAAGGCACTTTCCAAAGAAAGTGATTTTCTCTGAAAGGACAGCATTTCGAAAGTGAAGCAACACTCCATTCACTTCGTACAGTGAATTGAAGTGTTGGAACAGACAGCTTCTCATTCAGAGAAATGCATGTGAGTTTCTTGTGAACGATTGAAAGTAGCTTAAGGAACTTTCAAAATAAAGTGAATTTCTCTGAAAGGACAGCATTTAGAAAGTGAAGCAACACTCCATTCACTTCGCACAGTGAATTGAAGAGTTGGAACAGACAGCTTCTCTTTCATAGAAACGCATTTGAGTTTCCTGTGAATGCTTGTAAATATCTTAAGGCACTGTCAAAGGAAAGTGATTTTCTCTGAAAGGACAGCATTTAGAAAGTGAAGCAACACTCCATTCACTTCGCACAGTGAATTGAAGTGTTGTAATAGACTGCTTTTCATTCAGAGAAACGGATGTGAGTTTTTTGTGAATGCTTGTAAATATCTTAAGGCACTGTCAAAGGAAAGTGATTTTCTCTGAAAGGACAGCATTTAGAAAGTGAAGCAACACTCCATTCACTTCGCACAGTGAATTGAAGTGTTGGAACAGACAGCTTCTCTTTCATAGAAACGCATTTGAGTTTCCTGTGAATGCTTGTAAGTAGCTTAAGGAACTTTCTAATGAAAGTGATTTTCTCTGAAACTACAGCATTTAGAAAGTAAAGCAACACTCCATTCACTTCGCACAGTGAATTGAAGGGTTGGAACAGACTGCTTCTCTTTCAGAGTAACGCATGTGAATTTCTGTTGAATGCTTGTAAGTAGCTTAAGGCACTTTCAAATGAAGTGATTTTCTCTGAAAGGACAGCATTTAGAAAGTGAAGCAACACTCCATTCACATCGCACAGTGAATTGAAGTGTTGGAACAGACAGCTTCTCTTTCCTAGAAACACATTTGAGTTTGCTGTGAATGCTTGTAAGTAGCTTAAGGCAATTATAAAGGAATGTGATTTTCTCTGAAAGGACAGCATTTAGAAAGTGAAGCAACACTCCATTCACTTTGCACAGTGAATTGAAGTGTTCGAACAGACAGCTTCTCTTTCAGAGAAATGCATGTGAGTTTCTTGTGAATGATTGAAAGTAGCTTAAGGAACTTTCAAAATAAAGTGATTTTCTCTGAAAGGACAGCATTTAGAAAGTGAAGCAACACTCCATTCACTTCGCACAGTGAATTGAAGTGTTGGAACAGACAGCTTCTCTTTCATAGAAACGCATTTGAGTTTCCTGTGAATGCTTGTAAGTAGCTTAAGGAACTTTCAAAGGAAAGTGATTTTCTCTGAAACTACAGCATTTAGAAAGTAAAGCAACACTCCATTCACTTCGCACAGTGAATTGAAGGGTTGGAACAGACTGCTTCTCTTTCAGAGTAACGCATGTGAATTTCTGTTGAATGCTTGTAAGTAGCTTAAGGCACTTTCTAATGAAGTGATTTTCTCTGAAAGGACAGCATTTAGAAAGTGAAGCAACACTCCATTCACTTCGCACAGTGAATTGAAGTGTTGGAACAGACAGCTTCTCTTTCATAGAAACGCATTTGAGTTTCCTGTGAAAGCTTGTAAGTAGCTTAAGGCAATTTCAAAGGAATGTGATTTTCTCTGAAAGGACAGCATTTAGAAAGTGAAGCAACACTCCATTCACTTCGCACAGTGAATTGATGTGTTGGAACAGACAGCTTCTCTTTCAGAGAAATGCATGTGAGCTTCTTGTGAATGCTTGTAAGTAGTTTAAGGCACTTTCCAAAGAAAGTGATTTTCTCTGAAAGGACAGCATTTAGAAAGTGAAGCAACACTCCATTCACTTCGTACAGTGAATTGAAGTGCTGGAACAGACAGCTTCTCATTCAGAGAAATGCATGTGAGTTTCTTGTGAATGATTGAAAGTAGCTTAAGGAACTTTCAAAATAAAGTGATTTTCTCTGAAAGGACAGCATTTAGAAAGTGAAGCAACACTCCATTCACTTCGCACAGTGAATTGAAGTGTTGTAATAGACTGCTTCTCTTTCAGAGAAACGGATGTGAGTTTTTGTGAATCCTTGTAAATTGCTTAAGGCACTTTCAAAGGAAAGTGATTTTCTCTGAAAGGACAGCATTTAGAAAGTGAAGCAACACTCCATTCACTTCGCAGAGTGAATTGAAGTGTTGTTACAGACTGCTTCTGTTTTAGAGTAACGCATTTGAGTTTCCTGTGAATGCTTGTAAGTAGCTTAAGGCAATTTCAAAGGAATGTGATTTTCTCTGAAAGGACAGCATTTAGAAAGTGAAGCAACACTCCATTCACTTTGCACAGTGAATTGATGTGTTGGAACAGACAGCTTCTCTTTCAGAGAAATGCATGTGAGTTTCTTGTGAATGCTTGTAAGTAGTTTAAGGCACTTTCCAAAGAAAGTGATTTTCTCTGAAAGGACAGCATTTAGAAAGTGAAGCAACACTCCATTCACTTCGTACAGTGAATTGAAGTGCTGGAACAGACAGCTTCTCATTCAGAGAAATGCATGTGAGTTTCTTGTGAATGATTGAAAGTAGCTTAAGGAACTTTCAAAATAAAGTGATTTTCTCTGAAAGGACAGCATTTAGAAAGTGAAGCAACACTCCATTCACTTCGCACAGTGAATTGAAGTGTTGTAATAGACTGCTTCTCTTTCAGAGAAACGGATGTGAGTTTTTGTGAATCCTTGTAAGTTGCTTAAGGCACTTTCAAAGGAAAGTGATTTTCTCTGAAACTACAGCATTTAGAAAGTGAAGCAACACTCCATTCACTTCGCACAGTGAATTGAAGTGTTGTTACAGACTGCTTCTGTTTTAGAGAAACGGTTGTGAGTTTTTTGTGAATGCTTGTAAGTAGCTTAAGGCACTTTCAAAGGAAAGTGATTTTCTCTGAAAGGACAGCATTTAGAAAGTGAAGCAACACTCCATTCACTTCGCACAGTGAATTGAAGTGTTGGAACAGACAGCTTCTCTTTCATAGAAACGCATTTGAGTTTCCTGTGAATGCTTGTAAGTAGCTTAAGGAACTTTCAAAGGAAAGTGATTTTCTCTGAAACTACAACATTTAGAAAGTGAAGGAACCCTCCATTCACTTCGCACAGTGAATTGAAGTGTTGTAATAGACTGCATTTCATTCAGAGAAACGGATGTGAGTTTTTTGTGAATGCTTGTAAGTAGCTTAAGGCACTGTCAAAGGAAAGTGATTTTCTCTGAAAGGACAGCATTTAGAAAGTGAAGCAACACTCCATTCACTTCGCACAGTGAATTGAAGTGTTGGAACAGACTGCTTGTGTTTTAGAGAAACGGATGTGAGTTTTTTGTGAATGCTTGTATGTAGTTTAAGGCACTTTCCTAGGAAAGTGATTTTCTCTGAAAGGACAGCATTTAGAAAGTGAAGCAACACTCCATTCACTTCGCACAGTGAATTGAAGTGTTGGAACAGACAGCTTCTCTTTCATAGAAATGCATTTGAGTTTCCTGTGAATGCTTGTAAGTAGCTTAAGGAACTTTCAAAGGAAAGTGATTTTCTCTGAAACTACAGCATTTAGAAAGTGAAGGAACACTCCGATCACTTTGCACAGTGAATTGAAGTGTTGCAAAAGACTGCTTCTCTTTCAGAGTAACGCATGTGAATTTCTGTTGAATGCTTGTAAGTAGCTTAAGGCACTTTCAAAGGAAAGTGATTTTCTCTGAAAGGACAGCATTTAGAAAGTGAAGCAACACTCCATTCACTTCGCACAGTGAATTGAAGTGTTGTAACAGACTGCTTCTGTTTTAGAGAAACAGATGTGAGTTTTTTGTGAATACTTGTAAGTAGTTTAAGGCACTTTCCAAGGAAAGTGATTTTCTCTGAAAGGACAGCATTTAGAAAGTGAGGCAACACTCCATTCACTTCGCACAGTGAATTGAAGTGTTGGAACAGACAGCTTCTCTTTCATAGAAACGCATTTGAGTTTCCTGTGAATGCTTGTAAGTAGCTTAAGGAACTTTCAAAGGAAAGTGATTTTCTCTGGAACTACAGCATTTAGAAAGTGAAGCAACACTCCATTCACTTTGCACAGTGAATTGAAGTGTTCGAACAGACAGCTTCTCTTTCAGAGAAATGCATGTGAGTTTCTTGTGAATGATTAAAAGTAGCTTAAGGAACTTTCAAAATAAAGTGATTTTCTCTGAAAGGACAGCATTTAGAAAGTGAAGCAACACTCCATTCACTTCGCACAGTGAATTGAAGTGTTGGAACAGACAGCTTCTCTTTCATAGAAACGCATTTGAGTTTCCTGTGAATGCTTGTAAGTAGCTTAAGGAACTTTCAAAGGAAAGTGATTTTCTCTGAAACTACAGCATTTAGAAAGTAAAGCAACACTCCATACACTTCGCACAGTGAATTGAAGGGTTGGAACAGACTGCTTCTCTTTCAGAGTAACGCATGTGAATTTCTGTTGAATGCTTGTAAGTAGCTTAAGGCACTTTCAAATGAAGTGATTTTCTCTGAAAGGACAGCATTTAGAAAGTGAAGCAACACTCCATTCACTTCGCACAGTGAATTGAAGTGTTGGAACAGACAGCTTCTCTTTCAGAGAAATGCATGTGAGTTTCTTGTGAATGCTTGTAAGTAGCCTAAGGCACTTTCAAAGGAAAGTGATTTTCTCTGAAAGGACAGCATTTAGAAAGTGAAGCAACACTCCATTCACTTCGCACAGTGAATTGAAGTGTTGTTACAGACTGCTTCTGTTTTAGAGAAACGGTTGTGAGTTTTTTGTGAATGCTTGTAAGTAGCTTAAGGCACTTTCAAAGGAAAGTGATTTTCTCTGAAAGGACAGCATTTAGAAACTGAAGCAACACTCCATTCACTTCGCACAGTGAATTGAAGTGTTGGAACAGACAGCTTCTCTTTCATAGAAAAGCATTTGAGTTTCCTGTGAATGCTTGTAAGTAGCTTAAGGAACTTTCAAAGGAAAGTGATTTTCTCTGAAACTACAACATTTAGAAAGTGAAGGAACCCTCCATTCACTTCGCACAGTGAATTGAAGTGTTGTAATAGACTGCTTTTCATTTAGAGAAACGGATGTGAGTTTTTTGTGAATGCTTGTAAATATCTTAAGGCACTGTCAAAGGAAAGTGATTTTCTCTGAAAGGACAGCATTTAGAAAGTGAAGCAACACTCCATTCACTTCGCACAGTGAATTGAAGTGTTGTAACAGACTGCTTCTGTTTTAGAGAAACGGATGTGAGTTTTTTGTGAAAGCTTGTAAGTACTTAAGGCACTTTCCAAGGAAAGTGATTTTCTCTGAAAGGACAGCATTTAGAAAGTGAAGCAACACTCCATTCACTTCGCACAGTGAATTGAAGTGTTGGAACAGACAGCTTCTCTTTCAGAGAAATGCATGTGAGTTTCTTGTGAATGATTGAAAGTCGCTTAAAGAACTTTTAAAATAAAGTGATTTTCTCTGAAAGGACAGCATTTAGAAAGTGAAGCAACACTCCATTCACTTCGCACAGTGAATTGAAGTGTTGTAATAGACTGCTTCTCTTTCAGAGAAACGGATGTGAGTTTTTGTGAATCCTTGTAAGTTGCTTAAGGCACTTTCAAAGGAAAGTGATCTCTGAAAGGACAGCATTTAGAAAGTGAAGCAACACTCCATTCACTTCGCACAGTGAATTGAAGTGTTGGAACAGACAGCTTCTCTTTCATAGAAACGCATTTGAGTTTCCTGTGAATGCTTGTAAGTAGCTTAAGAAACATTCAAAGGAAAGTGATTTTCTCTGAAACTACAGCATTTAGAAAGTGAAGCAACACTCCATTCACTTCGCACAGTGAATTGAAGTGTTGGAACAGACAGCTTCTCTTTCAGAGAAATGCATGTGAGTTTCTTGTGAATGCTTGTAAGTAGCCTAAGGCACTTTCAAAGGAAAGTGATTTTCTCTGAAAGGACAGCATTTAGAAAGTGAAGCAACACTCCATTCACTTCGCACAGTGAATTGAAGTGTTGTTACAGACTGCTTCTGTTTTAGAGAAACGGTTGTGAGTTTTTTGTGAATGCTTGTAAGTAGCTTAAGGCACTTTCAAAGGAAAGTGATTTTCTCTGAAAGGACAGCATTTAGAAAGTGAAGCAACACTCCATTCACTTCGCACAGTGAATTGAAGTGTTGGAACAGACAGCTTCTCTTTCATAGAAACGCATTTGAGTTTCCTGTGAATGCTTGTAAGTAGCTTAAGGAACTTTCAAAGGAAAGGGATTTTCTCTGAAACTACAACATTTAGAAAGTGAAGGAACCCTCCATTCACTTCGCACAGTGAATTGAAGTGTTGTAATAGACTGCTTTTCATTCAGAGAAACGGATGTGAGTTTTTTGTGAATGCTTGTAAGTAGCTTAAGGCACTGTCAAAGGAAAGTGATTTTCTCTGAAAGGACAGCATTTAGAAAGTGAAGCAACACTCCATTCACTTCGCACAGTGAATTGAAGTGTTGGAACAGACTGCTTCTGTTTTTGAGAAACGGATGTGAGTTTTTTGTGAATGCTTGTATGTAGTTTAAGGCACTTTCCTAGGAAAGTGATTTTCTCTGAAAGGACAGCATTTAGAAAGTGAATCAACACTCCATTCACTTCGCACAGTGAATTGAAGTGTTGGAACAGACAGCTTCTCTTTCATAGAAATGCATTTGAGTTTCCTGTGAATGCTTGTAAGTAGCTTAAGGAACTTTCAAAGGAAAGTGATTTTCTCTGAAACTACAGCATTTAGAAAGTGAAGGAACACTCCGATCACTTTGCACAGTGAATTGAAGTGTTGCAAAAGACTGCTTCTCTTTCAGAGTAACGCATGTGAATTTCTGTTGAATGCTTGTAAGTAGCTTAAGGCACTTTCAAAGGAAAGTGATTTTCTCTGAAAGACAGCATTTAGAAAGTGAAGCAACACTCCATTCACTTCGCACAGTGAATTGAAGTGTTGTAACAGACTTCTTCTGTTTTAGAGAAACAGATGTGAGTTTTTTGTGAATACTTGTAAGTAGTTTAAGGCACTTTCCAAGGAAAGTGATTTTCTCTGAAAGGACAGCATTTAGAAAGTGAGGCAACACTCCATTCACTTCGCACAGTGAATTGAAGTGTTGGAACAGACAGCTTCTCTTTCATAGAAACGCATTTGAGTTTCCTGTGAATGCTTGTAAGTAGCTTAAGGAACTTTCAAAGGAAAGTGATTTTCTCTGGAACTACAGCATTTAGAAAGTGAAGCAACACTCCATTCACTTTGCACAGTGAATTGAAGTGTTCGAACAGACAGCTTCTCTTTCAGAGAAATGCATGTGAGTTTCTTGTGAATGATTGAAAGTAGCTTAAGGAACTTTCAAAATAAAGTGATTTTCTCTGAAAGGACAGCATTTAGAAAGTGAAGCAACACTCCATTCACTTCGCACAGTGAATTGAAGTGTTGGAACAGACAGCTTCTCTTTCATAGAAACGCATTTGAGTTTCCTGTGAATGCTTGTAAGTAGCTTAAGGAACTTTCAAAGGAAAGTGATTTTCTCTGAAACTACAGCATTTAGAAAGTAAAGCAACACTCCATTCACTTCGCACAGTGAATTGAAGGGTTGGAACAGACTGCTTCTCTTTCAGAGTAACGCATGTGAATTTCTGTTGAATGCTTGTAAGTAGCTTAAGGCACTTTCAAATGAAGTGATTTTCTCTGAAAGGACAGCATTTAGAAAGTGAAGCAACACTCCATTCACTTCGCACAGTGAATTGAAGTGTTGTTACAGACTGCTTCTGTTTTAGAGAAACGGTTGTGAGTTTTTTGTGAATGCTTGTAAGTAGCTTAAGGCACTTTCAAAGGAAAGTGATTTTCTCTGAAAGGACAGCATTTAGAAAGTGAAGCAACACTCCATTCACTTCGCACAGTGAATTGAAGTGTTGGAACAGACAGCTTCTCTTTCATAGAAACGCATTTGAGTTTCCTGTGAATGCTTGTAAGTAGCTTAAGGAACTTTCAAAGGAAAGGGATTTTCTCTGAAACTACAACATTTAGAAAGTGAAGGAACCCTCCATTCACTTCGCACAGTGAATTGAAGTGTTGTAATAGACTGCTTTTCATTCAGAGAAACGGATGTGAGTTTTTTGTGAATGCTTGTAAGTAGCTTAAGGCACTGTCAAAGGAAAGTGATTTTCTCTGAAAGGACAGCATTTAGAAAGTGAAGCAACACTCCATTCACTTCGCACAGTGAATTGAAGTGTTGGAACAGACTGCTTGTGTTTTAGAGAAACGGATGTGAGTTTTTTGTGAATGCTTGTATGTAGTTTAAGGCACTTTCCTAGGAAAGTGATTTTCTCTGAAAGGACAGCATTTAGAAAGTGAAGCAACACTCCATTCACTTCGCACAGTGAATTGAAGTGTTGGAACAGACAGCTTGTCTTTCATAGAAATGCATTTGAGTTTCCTGTGAATGCTTGTAAGTAGCTTAAGGAACTTTCAAAGGAAAGTGATTTTCTCTGAAACTACAGCATTTAGAAAGTGAAGGAACACTCCGATCACTTTGCACAGTGAATTGAAGTGTTGCAAAAGACTGCTTCTCTTTCAGAGTAACGCATGTGAATTTCTGTTGAATGCTTGTAAGTAGCTTAAGGCACTTTCAAAGGAAAGTGATTTTCTCTGAAAGGACAGCATTTAGAAAGTGAAGCAACACTCCATTCACTTCGCACAGTGAATTGAAGTGTTGGAACAGACAGCTTGTCTTTCATAGAAATGCATTTGAGTTTCCTGTGAATGCTTGTAAGTAGCTTAAGGAACTTTCAAAGGAAAGTGATTTTCTATGAAAGGACAGCATTTAGAAAGTGAAGCAACACTCCATTCACTTCGCACAGTGAATTGAAGTGTTGGAACAGACAGCTTCTCTTTCATAGAAACGCATTTGAGTTTCCTGTGAATGCTTGTAAGTAGCTTAAGGAACTTTCAAAGGAAAGTGATTTTCTCTGGAACTACAGCATTTAGAAAGTGAAGCAACACTCCATTCACTTTGCACAGTGAATTGAAGTGTTCGAACAGACAGCTTCTCTTTCAGAGAAATGCATGTGAGTTTCTTGTGAATGATTGAAAGTAGCTTAAGGAACTTTCAAAATAAAGTGATTTTCTCTGAAAGGACAGCATTTAGAAAGTGAAGCAACACTCCATTCACTTCGCACAGTGAATTGAAGTGTTGGAACAGACAGCTTCTCTTTCATAGAAACGCATTTGAGTTTCCTGTGAATGCTTGTAAGTAGCTTAAGGAACTTTCAAAGGAAAGTGATTTTCTCTGAAACTACAGCATTTAGAAAGTAAAGCAACACTCCATTCACTTCGCACAGTGAATCGAAGGGTTGGAACAGACTGCTTCTCTTTCAGAGTAACGCATGTGAATTTCTGTTGAATGCTTGTAAGTAGCTTAAGGCACTTTCAAATGAAGTGATTTTCTCTGAAAGGACAGCATTTAGAAAGTGAAGCAACACTCCATTCACTTCGCACAGTGAATTGAAGTGTTGGAACAGACAGCTTCTCTTTCAGAGAAATGCATGTGAGTTTCTTGTGAATGCTTGTAAGTAGCCTAAGGCACTTTCAAAGGAAAGTGATTTTCTCTGAAAGGACAGCATTTAGAAAGTGAAGCAACACTCCATTCACTTCGCACAGTGAATTGAAGTGTTGTTACAGACTGCTTCTGTTTTAGAGAAACGGTTGTGAGTTTTTTGTGAATGCTTGTAAGTAGCTTAAGGCACTTTCAAAGGAAAGTGATTTTCTCTGAAAGGACAGCATTTAGAAAGTGAAGCAACACTCCATTCACTTCGCACAGTGAATTGAAGTGTTGGAACAGACAGCTTCTCTTTCATAGAAACGCATTTGAGTTTCCTGTGAATGCTTGTAAGTAGCTTAAGGAACTTTCAAAGGAAAGTGATTTTCTCTGAAACTACAACATTTAGAAAGTGAAGGAACCCTCCATTCACTTCGCACAGTGAATTGAAGTGTTGTAATAGACTGCTTTTCATTTAGAGAAACGGATGTGAGTTTTTTGTGAATGCTTGTAAATATCTTAAGGCACTGTCAAAGGAAAGTGATTTTCTCTGAAAGGACAGCATTTAGAAAGTGAAGCAACACTCCATTCACTTCGCACAGTGAATTGAAGTGTTGTAACAGACTGCTTCTGTTTTAGAGAAACGGATGTGAGTTTTTTGTGAAAGCTTGTAAGTAGCTTAAGGCACTTTCCAAGGAAAGTGATTTTCTCTGAAAGGACAGCATTTAGAAAGTGAAGCAACACTCCATTCACTTCGCACAGTGAATTGAAGTGTTGGAACAGACAGCTTCTCTTTCAGAGAAATGCATGTGAGTTTCTTGTGAATGATTGAAAGTCGCTTAAAGAACTTTTAAAATAAATTTATTTTCTCTGAAAGGACAGCATTTAGAAAGTGAAGGAACACTCCATTCACTTCGCACAGTGAATTGAAGCGTTGTAATAGACTGCTTCTCATTCAGAGAAACGGATGTGAGTTTTTTGTGAATGCTTGTAAGTTGCTTAAGGCACTTTCAAAGGAAAGTGATTTTCTCTGAAAGGACAGCATTTAGAAAGTGAAGCAACACTCCATTCACTTCGCACAGTGAATTGAAGTGTTGGAACAGACTGCTTCTCTTTCAGAGTAACGCATGTGAATTTCTGTTGAATGCTTGTAAGTAGCTTAAGGCACTTTCAAATGAAGTGATTTTCTCTGAAAGGACAGCATTTAGAAAGTGAAGCAACACTCCATTCACTTCGCACAGTGAATTGAAGTGTTGGAACAGACAGCTTCTCTTTCAGAGAAACGCATTTGAGTTTCCTGTGAATGCTTGTAAGTAGCTTAAGGAACTTTCAAAGGAAAGTGATTTTCTCTGAAACTACAGCATTTAGAAAGTAAAGCAACACTCCAGTCACTTCGCACACTGAATTGAAGGGTTGGAACAGACTGCTTCTCTTTCAGAGTAACGCATGTGAATTTCTGTTGAATGCTTGTAAGTAGCTTAAGGCACTTTCAAATGAAGTGATTTTCTCTGAAAGGACAGCATTTAGAAAGTGAAGCAACACTCCATTCACTTCGCACAGTGAATTGAAGTGTTGGAACAGACAGCTTCTCTTTCCTAGAAACACATTTGAGTTTCCTGTGAATGCTTGTAAGTAGCTTAAGGCAATTTCAAAGGAATGTGATTTTCTCTGAAAGGACAGCATTTAGAAAGTGAAGCAACACTCCATTCACTTCGCACAGTGAATTGAAGTGTTGGAACAGACAGCTTCTCTTTCGTAGAAACGCATTTGAGTTTCCTGTGAATGCTTGTAAGTAACTTAAGGCACTTTCAAAGGAAAGTGATTTTCTCTGAAACTACAACATTTATAAAGTGAAGGAACCCTCCATTCACTTCGCACAGTGAATTGAAGTGTTGTAATAGACTGCTTTTCATTCAGAGAAACGGATGTGAGTTTTTTGTGAATGCTTGTAAATATCTTAAGGCACTTTCCAAGGAAAGTGATTTTCTCTGAAAGGACAGCATTTAGAAAGTGAAGCAACACTCCATTCACTTCGCACAGTGAATTGAAGTGTTGGAACAGACAGCTTCTCTTTCAGAGAAATGCATGTGAGTTTCTTGTGAATGATTGAAAGTCGCTTAAAGAACTTTTAAAATAAATTTATTTTCTCTGAAAGGACAGCATTTAGAAAGTGAAGGAACACTCCATTCACTTCGCACAGTGAATTGAAGCGTTGTAATAGACTGCTTCTCATTCAGAGAAACGGATGTGAGTTTTTTGTGAATGCTTGTAAGTTGCTTAAGGCACTTTCAAAGGAAAGTGATTTTCTCTGAAAGGACAGCATTTAGAAAGTGAAGCAACACTCCATTCACTTCGCACAGTGAATTGAAGTGTTGGAACAGACTGCTTCTCTTTCAGAGTAACGCATGTGAATTTCTGTTGAATGCTTGTAAGTAGCTTAAGGCACTTTCAAATGAAGTGATTTTCTCTGAAAGGACAGCATTTAGAAAGTTAAGCAACACTCCATTCACTTCGCACAGTGAATTGAAGTGTTGGAACAGACAGCTTCTCTTTCAGAGAAACGCATTTGAGTTTCCTGTGAATGCTTGTAAGTAGCTTAAGGAACTTTCAAAGGAAAGTGATTTTCTCTGAAACTACAGCATTTAGAAAGTAAAGCAACACTCCAGTCACTTCGCACACTGAATTGAAGGGTTGGAACAGACTGCTTCTCTTTCAGAGTAACGCATGTGAATTTCTGTTGAATGCTTGTAAGTAGCTTAAGGCACTTTCAAATGAAGTGATTTTCTCTGAAAGGACAGCATTTAGAAAGTGAAGCAACACTCCATTCACTTCGCACAGTGAATTGAAGTGTTGGAACAGACAGCTTCTCTTTCCTAGAAACACATTTGAGTTTCCTGTGAATGCTTGTAAGTAGCTTAAGGCAATTTCAAAGGAATGTGATTTTCTCTGAAAGGACAGCATTTAGAAAGTGAAGCAACACTCCATTCACTTCGCACAGTGAATTGAAGTGTTGGAACAGACAGCTTCTCTTTCATAGAAACGCATTTGAGTTTCCTGTGAATGCTTGTAAGTAGCTTAAGGCACTTTCAAAGGACAGTGATTTTCTCTGAAACTACAACATTTATAAAGTGAAGGAACCCTCCATTCACTTCGCACAGTGAATTGAAGTGTTGTAATAGACTGCTTTTCATTCAGAGAAACGGATGTGCGTTTTTTGTGAATGCTTGTAAATATCTTAAGGCACTGTCAAAGGAAAGTGATTTTCTCTGAAAGGACAGCATTTAGAAAGTGAAGCAACACTCCATTCACTTCGCACGGTGAATTGAAGTGTTGTAACAGACTGCTTCTGTTTTAGAGAAACGGATGTGAGTTTTTTGTGAATGCTTGTAAGTAGTTTAAGGCACTTTCCTAGGAAAGTGATTTTCTCTGAAAGGACAGCATTTAGAAAGTGAAGCAACACTCCATTCACTTCGCACAGTGAATTGAAGTGTTGGAACAGACAGCTTCTTTTTCAGAGAAATGCATGTGAGTTTCTTGTGAATGATTGAAAGTAGCTTAAGGAACTTTCAAAATAAAGTGATTTTCTCTGAAAGGACAGCATTTAGAAAGTGAAGCAACACTCCATTCACTTCGCACAGTGAATTGAAGTGTTGTAATAGACTGCTTCTCTTTCAGAGAAACGGATGTGAGTTTTTGTGAATCCTTGTAAGTTGCTTAAGGCACTTTCAAAGGAAAGTGATTTTCTCTGAAAGGACAGCATTTAGAAAGTGAAGCAACACTTCATTCACTTCGCACAGTGAATTGAAGTTTTGGAACAGACAGCTTCTCATTCAGAGAAATGCATGTGAGTTTCTTGTGAATGCTTGTAAGTAGCTTAAGGAACTTTCAAAGGAAAGTGATTTTCTCTGAAACTACAGCATTTAGAAAGTAAAGCAACACTCCATTCACTTCGCACAGTGAATTGAAGGGTTGGAACAGACTGCTTCTCTTTCAGAGTAACGCATGTGAATTTCTGTTGAATGCTTGTAAGTAGCTTAAGGCACTTTCAAATGAAGTGATTTTCTCTGAAAGGACAGCATTTAGAAAGTGAAGCAACACTCCATTCACTTCGCACAGTGAATTGAAGTGTTGGAACAGACAGCTTCTCTTTCCTAGAAACACATTTGAGTTTCCTGTGAATGCTTGTAAGTAGCTTAAGGCAATTTCAAAGGAATGTGATTTTCTCTGAAAGGACAGCATTTAGAAAGTGAAGCAACACTCCATTCACTTCGCACAGTGAATTGATGTGTTGAAACAGACAGCTTCTCTTTCAGAGAAATGCATGTAAGTTTCTTGTGAATGCTTGTAAGTAGTTTAAGGCACTTTCCAAAGAAAGTGATTTTCTCTGAAAAGACAGCATTTAGAAAGTGAAGCAACACTCCATTCACTTCGTACAGTGAATTGAAGTGTTGGAACAGACAGCTTCTCATTCAGAGAAATGCATGTGAGTTTCTTGTGAATGATTGAAAGTAGCTTAAGGAACTTTCAAAATAAAGTGATTTTCTCTGAAAGGACAGCATTTAGAAAGTGAAGCAACACTCCATTCACTTCGCACAGTGAATTGAAGTGTTGTAATAGACTGCTTCTCTTTCAGAGAAACGGATGTGAGTTTTTGTGAATCCTTGTAAGTTGCTTAAGGCACTTTCAAAGGAAAGTGATTTTCTCTGAAAGGACAGCATTTAGAAAGTGAAGCAACACTCCATTCACTTCGCACAGTGAATTGAAGTGTTGGAACAGACAGCTTCTCTTTCAGAGAAACGCATTTGAGTTTCCTGTGAATGCTTGTAAGTAGCTTAAGGAACTTTCAAAGGAAAGTGATTTTCTCTGAAACTACAGCATTTAGAAAGTAAAGCAACACTCCAGTCACTTCGCACACTGAATTGAAGGGTTGGAACAGACTGCTTCTCTTTCAGAGTAACGCATGTGAATTTCAGTTGAATGCTTGTAAGTAGCTTAAGGCACTTTCAAATGAAGTGATTTTCTCTGAAAGGACAGCATTTAGAAAGTGAAGCAACACTCCATTCACTTCGCACAGTGAATTGAAGTGTTGGAACAGACAGCTTCTCTTTCCTAGAAACACATTTGAGTTTCCTGTGAATGCTTGTAAGTAGCTTAAGGCAATTTCAAAGGAATGTGATTTTCTCTGAAAGGACAGCATTTAGAAAGTGAAGCAACACTCCATTCACTTCGCACAGTGAATTGAAGTGTTGGAACAGACAGCATCTCTTTCAGAGAAATGCATGTGAGTTTCTTGTGAATACTTGTAAGCAGCCTAAGGCACTTTCAAAGGAAAGTGATTTTCTCTGAAAGGACAGCATTTAGAAAGTGAAGCAACACTCCATTCACTTCGCACAGTGAATTGAAGTGTTGTTACAGACTGCTTCTATTTTAGAGAAACGGTTGTGAGTTTTTTGTGAATGCTTGTAAGTAGCTTAAGGCACTTTCAAAGTAAAGTGATTTTCTCTGAAAGGACTGCATTTAGAAAGTGAAGCAACACTCCATTCACTTCGCACAGTGAATTGAAGTGTTGGAACAGACAGCTTCTCTTTCATAGAAACGCATTTGAGTTTCCTGTGAATGCTTGTAAGTAGCTTAAGGAAATTTCAAAGGAAAGTGATTTTCTCTGAAACTACAACATTTATAAAGTGAAGGAACCCTCCAATCACTTCGCACAGTGAATTGAAGTGTTGTAATAGACTGCTTTTCATTCAGAGAAACGGGTGTGCGTTTTTTGTGAATGCTTGTAAATATCTTAAGGCACTGTCAAAGGAAAGTGATTTTCTCTGAAAGGACAGCATTTAGAAAGTGAAGCAACACTCCATTCACTTCGCACAGTGAATTGAAGTGTTGTAACAGACTGCTTCTGTTTTAGAGAAACGGATGTGAGTTTTTTGTGAATGCTTGTAAGTAGTTTAAGGCACTTTCCTAGGAAAGTGATTTTCTCTGAAAGGACAGCATTTAGAAAGTGAAGCAACACTCCATTCACTTCGCACAGTGAATTGAAGTGTTGGAACAGACAGCTTCTCATTCAGAGAAATGCATGTGAGTTTCTTGTGAATGCTTGGAAGTAGCCTAAGGCACTTTTAAAGGAAAGTGATTTTCTCTGAAAGGACAGCATTTAGAAAGTGAAGCAACACTCCATTCACTTCGCACAGTGAATTGAAGTGTTGTTACAGACTGCTTCTGTTTTAGAGAAACGGTTGTGAGTTTTTTGTGAATGCTTGTAAGAAGCTTAAGGCACTTTCAAAGAAGAGTGATTTTCTCTGAAAGGACAGCATTTAGAAAGTGAAGCAACACTCCATTCACTTCGCACATTGAATTGAAGTGTTGGAACAGACAGCTTCTCTTTCATAGAAACGCATTTGAGTTTCCTGTGAATGCTTGTAAGTAGCTTAAGGAACATTCAAAGGAAAGTGATTTTCTCTGAAACTACAGCATTTAGAAAGTGAAGCAACACTCCATTCACTTCGCACAGTGAATTGATGTGTTTGAACAGACAGCTTCTCTTTCAGAGAAATGCATGTGAGTTTCTTGTGAATGCTTGTAAGTAGCTTAAGGCACTTTCAAAGGAATGTGATTTTCTCTGAAAGGACAGCATTTAGAAAGTGAAGCAACACTCCATTCACTTCGCACAGTGAATTGAAGTGTTGGAACAGACAGCTTCTCTTTCATAGAAACACATTTGAGTTTCCTGTGAATGCTTGTAAGTAGCTTAAGGAACTTTCAAAGGAAAGTGATTTTCTCTGAAACTACAGAATTTAGAAAGTGAAGGAACACTCCGATCACTTTGCACAGTGAATTGATGTGTTGGAACAGACAGCTTCTCTTTCAGAGAAATGCATGTGAGTTTCTTGTGAATGCTTGTAAGTAGCTTAAGGCACTTTCAAAGGAATGTGATTTTCTCTGAAAGGACAGCATTTAGAAAGTGAAACAACACTCCATTCACTTCGCACAGTGAATTGAAGTGTTGGAACAGACAGCTTCTCTTTCATAGAAACGCATTTGAGTTTCCTGTGAATGCTTGTAAGTAGCTTAAGGCACTTTCAAAGGAAAGTGATTTTCTCTGAAAGGACAGCATTTAGAAAGTGAAGCAACACTCCATTCACTTCGCACAGTGAATTGAAGTGTTGGAACAGACAGCTTTTCTTTCATAGAAACGCATTTGAGTTTCCTGTGAATGCTTGTAAGTAGCTTAAGGAACTTTCAAAGGAAAGTGATTTTCTCTGAAACTACAACATTTAGAAAGTGAAGGAACCCTCCATTCACTTCGCAAAGTGAATTGAAGTGTTGTAATAGACTGCTTTTCATTCAGAGAAACGGATGTGAGTTTTTTGTGAATGCTTGTAAATATCTTAAGGCACTGTCAAAGGAAAGTGATTTTCTCTGAAAGGACAGCATTTAGAAAGTGAAGCAACACTCCATTCACTTCGCACAGTGAATTGAAGTGTTGTAACAGACAGCTTCTGTTTTAGAGAAACGGATGTGAGTTTTTTGTGAATGCTTGTAAGTAGCTTAAGGCACTTTCCAAGGAAAGTGATTTTCTCTGAAAGGACAGCATTTAGAAAGTGAAGCAACACTCCATTCACTTCGCACAGTGAATTGAAGTGTTGGAACAGACAGCTTCTCTTTCAGAGAAGTGCATGTGAGTTTCTTGTGAATGATTGAAAGTCGCTTAAAGAACTTTTAAAATAAATTTATTTTCTCTGAAAGGACAGCATTTAGAAAGTGAAGCAACACTCCATTCACTTCGCACAGTGAATTGAAGTGTTGTAATAGACTGCTTCTCTTTCAGAGAAACGGATGTGAGTTTTTTGTGAATGCTTGTAAGTTGCTTAAGGCACTTTCAAAGGAAAGTGATTTTCTCTGAAAGGACAGCATTTAGAAAGTGAAGCAACACTCCATTCACTTCGCACAGTGAATTGAAGTGTTGGAACAGACTGCTTCTCTTTCAGAGTTACACATGTGAATTTCTGTTGAATGCTTGTAAGTAGCTTAAGGCACTTTCAAATGAAGTGATTTTCTCTGAAAGGACAGCATTTAGAAAGTGAAGCAACACTCCATTTACTTCGCACAGTGAATTGAAGTGTTGGAACAGACAGCTTCTCTTTCATAGAAACGCATTTCAGTTTCCTGTGAATGCTTGTAAGTAGCTTAAGGAACATTCAAAGGAGAGTGATTTTCTCTGAAACTACAGCATTTAGAAAGTGAAGCAACACTCCATTCACTTCGCACAGTGAATTGAAGTGTTGTTACGGACTGCTTCTGTTTTCGAGAAACCGTTGTGAGTTTTTTGTGAATGCTTGTAAGTAGCTTAAGGCACTTTCAAAGGAAAGTGATTTTCTCTGAAAGGACAGCATTTAGAAAGTGAAGCTACACTCCATTCACTTCGCACAGTGAATTGAAGTGTTGGAACAGACAGCTTCTCTTTCATAGAAACGCATTTGAGTTTCCTGTGAATGCTTGTAAGTAGCTTAAGGAACTTTCAAAGGAAAGTGATTTTCTCTGAAACTACAACATTTAGAAAGTGAAGGAACACTCCATTCACTTCGCACAGTGAATTGAAGTGTTGTAATAGACTGCTTCTCATTCAGAGAAACGGATGTGAGTTTTTTGTGAATGCTTGTAAGTAGCTTAAGGCATTGTCAAAGGAAAGTGATTTTCTCTGAAAGGACAGCATTTAGAAAGTGAAGCAACACTCCATTCACTTCGCACAGTGAATTGAAGTGTTGTTGCGGACTGCTTCTGTTTTAGAGAAACCGTTGTGAGTTTTTTGTGAATGCTTGTAAGTAGCTTAAGGCACTTTCAAAGAAAAGTGATTTTCTCTGAAAGGACAGCATTTAGAAAGTGAAGCAACACTCCATTCACTTCGCACAGTGAATTGAAATGTTGGAACAGACAGCTTCTCTTTCATAGAAACGCATTTGAGTTTCCTGTGAATGCTTGTAAGTAGCTTAAGGCACTTTCAAAGGAAAGTGATTTTCTCTGAAACTACAACATTTAGAAAGTGAGGGAACCCTCCATTCACTTCGCACAGTGAATTGAAGTGTTGTTACAGACTGCTTCTGTTTTAGAGAAACGGTTGTGAGTTTTTTGTGAATGCTTGTAAGTAGCTTAAGGCACTTTCAAAGGAAAGTGATTTTCTCTGAAAGGACAGCATTTAGAAAGTGAAGCAACACTCCATTCACTTCGCTCAGTGAATTGAAGTGTTGGAACAGACAGCTTTTCATTCATAGAAACGCATTTGAGTTTCCTGTGAATGCTTGTAAGTAGCTTAAGGAACTTTCAAAGGAAAGTGATTTTCTCTGAAACGACAGCATTTAGAAAGAGAAGGAACACTCCCTTCACTTTGCACAGTGAATTGAAGTGTTGGAAAAGACTGCTTCTCTTTCAGAGTAACGCATGTAAATTTCTGTTGAATGTTTGTAAGTAGCTTAAGGCACTTTCAAAGGAAAGTGATTTTCTCTGAAAGGACAGCATTTAGAAAGTGAAGCAACACTCCATTCACTTCGCACAGTGAATTGAAGTGTTGGAACAGACTGCTTCTCTTTCAGAGTAACGCATGTGAATTTCTGTTGAATGCTTGTAAGTAGCTTAAGGCACTTTCAAATGAAGTGATTTTCTCTGAAAGGACAGCATTTAGAAAGTGAAGCAACACTCCATTCACTTCGCACAGTGAATTGAAGTGTTGTTACGGACTGCTTCTGTTTTAGAGAAACCGTTGTGAGTTTTTTGTGAATGCTTGTAAGTACCTTAAGGCACTTTCAAAGAAAAGTGATTTTCTCTGAAAGGACAGCATTTAGAAAGTGAAGCAACACTCCATTCACTTCGCACAGTGAATTGAAATGTTGGAACAGACAGCTTCTCTTTCATAGAAACGCATTTGAGTTTCCTGTGAATGCTTGTAAGTAGCTTAAGGCACTTTCAAAGGAAAGTGATTTTCTCTGAAACTACAACATTTAGAAAGTGAGGGAACCCTCCATTCACTTCGCACAGTGAATTGAAGTGTTGTTACAGACTGCTTCTGTTTTAGAGAAACGGTTGTGAGTTTTTTGTGAATGCTTGTAAGTAGCTTAAGGCACTTTCAAAGGAAAGTGATTTTCTCTGAAAGGACAGCATTTAGAAAGTGAAGCAACACTCCATTCACTTTGCTCAGTGAATTAAAGTGTTGGAACAGACAGCTTTTTTTCATAGAGACGCATTTGAGTTTCCTGTGAATGCTTGTAAGTAGCTTAAGGAACTTTCAAAGGAAAGTGATTTTCTCTGAAACTACAGCATTTAGAAAGAGAAGGAACACTCCCTTCACTTTGCACAGTGAATTGGAGTGTTGGAAAAGACTGCTTCTCTTTCAGAGTAACGCATGTAAATTTCTGTTGAATGTTTGTAAGTAGCTTAAGGCACTTTCAAAGGAAAGTGATTTTCTCTGAAAGGACAGCATTTAGAAAGTGAAGCAACACTCCATTCACTTCGCACAGTGAATTGAAGTGTTGGAACAGACTGCTTCTCTTTCAGAGTAACGCATGTGAATTTCTGTTGAATGCTTGTAAGTAGCTTAAGGCACTTTCAAATGAAGTGATTTTCTCTGAAAGGACAGCATTTAGAAAGTGAAGCAACACTCCATTCACTTCGCACAGTGAATTGAAGTGTTGTAACAGACTGCTTCTGTTTTAGAGAAACGGATGTGAGTTTTTTGTGAATGCTTGTAAGTAGTTTAAGGCACTTTCCAAGGAAAGTGATTTTCTCTGAAAGGACAGCATTTAGAAAGTGAAGCAACACTCCATTCACTTCGCACAGTGAATTGAAGTGTTGGAACAGACAGCTTCTCTTTCATAGAAACGCATTTGAGTTTCCTGTGAATGCTTGTACGTAGCTTAAGGAACTTTCAAAGGAAAGTGATTTTCTCTGAAACTACAGCATTTAGAAAGTGAAGCAACACTCCATTCACTTCGCACAGTGAATTGAAGTGTTGGAACAGACAGCTTCTCATTCAGAGAAATGCATGTGAGTTTCTTGTGAATGATTGAAAGTAGCTTAAGGAACTTTCAAAATAAAGTGATTTTCTCTGAAAGGACAGCATTTAGAAAGTGAAGCAACACTCCATTCACTTCGCAGAGTGAATTGAAGTGTTGTAATAGACTGCTTCTCTTTCAAAGAAACGGATGTGAGTTTTTGTGCATCCTTGTAAGTTGCTTAAGGCACTTTCAAAGGAAAGTGATTTTCTCTGAAAGGACAGCATTTAGAAAGTGAAGAAACACTCCATTCACTTCGCACAGTGAATTGAAGTGTTGGAACAGACAGCTTCTCTTTCATAGAAACGCATTTGAGTTTCCTGTGAATGCTTGTAAGTAGCTTAAGGAACATTCAAAGGAAAGTGATTTTATCTGAAACTACAGCATTTAGAAAGTGAAGCAACACTCCATTCACTTCGCACAGTGAATTGAAGTGTTGGAACAGACAGCATTTCTTTCAGAGAAATGCATGTGAGTTTCTTGTGAATGCTTGTAAGTAGCCTAAGGCACTTTCAAAGGAAAGTGATTTTCTCTGAGAGGACAGCATTTAGAAAGTGAAGCAACACTCCATTCACTTCGTACAGTGAATTGAAGAGTTGTTAGAGACTGCTTCTGTTTTAGAGAAACGGTTGTGAGTTTTTTGTGAATGCTTGTAAGTAGCTTAAGGCACTTTCAAAGGAAAGTGATTTTTTCTGAAAGGACAGCATTTAGAAAGTGAAGCAACACTCCATTCACTTCGCACAGTGAATTGAAGTGTTGGAACAGACAGCTTATCTTTCATAGAAACGCATTTGAGTTTCCTGTGAATAATTGTAAGTAGCTTAAGGAACTTTCAAAGGAAAGTGATTTTCTCTGAAACTACAACATTTAGAAAGTGAAGGAACCCTCCATTCACTTCGCACAGTGAATTGAAGTGTTGTAATAGACTGCTTTTCATTCAGAGAAACGGATGTGAGTTTTTTGTGAATGTTTGTAAGTAGCTTAAGGCACTGTCAAAGGAAAGTGATTTTCTCTGAAAGGACAGCATTTAGAAAGTGAAGCAACACTCCATTCACTTCGCACAGTGAATTGAAGTGTTGTAACAGACTGCTTCTGTTTTAGAGAAACGGATGTGAGTTTTTTGTGAATGCTTGTAAGTAGCTTAAGGCACTTTTCAAGGAAAGTGATTTTCTCTGAAAGGACAGCATTTAGAAAGTGAAGCAACACTCCATTCACTTCGCACAGTGAATTGAAGTGTTGGAACAGACAGCTTCTCTTTCAGAGAAATGCATGTGAGTTTCTTGTGAATGATTGAAAGTAGCTTAAAGAACTTTTAAAATAAATTTATTTTCTCTGAAAGGACAGCATTTAGAAAGTGAAGAAACACTCCATTCACTTCGCACAGTGAATTGAAGTGTTGTAATAGACTGCATCTCTTTCAGAGAAACGGATGTGAGTTTTTTGTGAATGCTTGTAAGTTGCTTAAGGCACTTTCAAAGGAAAGTGATTTTCTCTGAAAGGACAGCATTTAGAAAGTGAAGCAACACTCCATTCACTTCGCACAGTGAATTGAAGTGTTGGAACAGACAGCTTCTCTTTCATAGAAACGCATTTGAGTTTCCTGTGAATGCTTGTAAGTAGCTTAAGGAACATTCAAAGGAAAGTGATTTTCTCTGAAACTACAGCATTTAGAAAGTGAAAGAACACTCCGATCACTTTGCACAGTGAATTGAAGTGTTGGAAAAGACTGCTTCTCTTTCAGAGTAACGCATGTGAATTTCTGTTGAATGCTTGTAAGTAGCTTAAGGCACTTTCAAAGGAAAGTGATTTTCTCTGAAAGGACAGCATTTAGAAAGTGAAGCAACACTCCATTCACTTCGCACAGTGAATTGAAGTGTTGTAACAGACTGCCTCTGTTTTATAGAAACGGATGTGAGTTTTTTGTGAATACTTGTAAGTAGTTTAAGGCACTTTCCAAGGAAAGTGATTTTCTCTGAAAGGACAGCATTTAGAAAGTGAGGCAACACTCCATTCACTTCGCACAGTGAATTGAAGTGTTGGAACTGACAGCTTCTCTTTCATAGAAACGCATTTGAGATTCCTGTGAATGCTTGTAAGTAGCTTAAGGAACTTTCCAAGGAAAGTGATTTTCTCTGAAACTACAGCATTTAGAAAGTGAAGCAACACTCCATTCACTTCACACAGTGAATTGAAGTGTTCGAACAGACAGCTTCTCTTTCAGAGAAATGCATGTGAGTTTCTTGTGAATGATTGAAAGTAGCTTAAGGAACTTTCAAAATAAGTGATTTTCTCTGAAAGGACAGCATTTAGAAAGTCAGGCAACACTCCATTCACTTCGCACAGTGAATTGAAGTGTTGAAACAGACAGCTTCTCTTTCATAGAAACGCATTTGAGTTTCCTGTGAATGCTTGTAAGTAGCTTAAGGAACTTTCAAAGGAAAGTGATTTTCTCTGAAACTACAGCATTTAGAAAGTAAAGCAACACTCCATTCACTTCGCACAGTGAATTGAAGTATTGGAACAGACTGCTTCTCTTTCAGAGTAACGCATGTGAATTTCTGTTGAATGCTTGTAAGTAGCTTAAGGCACTTTCAAATGAAGTGATTTTCTCTGAAAGGACAGCATTTAGAAAGTGAAGAAACACTCCATTCACTTCGCACAGTGAATTGAAGTGTTGTAACAGACTGCTTCTGTTTTAGAGAAACGGATGTGAGTTTTTTGTGAATGCTTTAAGTAGTTTAAGGCACTTTCCAAGGAAAGTGATTTTCTCTGAAAGGACAGCATTTAGAAAATGAAGCAACACTCCATTCACTTCGCACAGTGAATTGAAGTGTTGGAACAGACAGCTTCTCTTTCATAGAAACGCATTTGAGTTTCCTGTGAATGCTTGTAAGTAGCTTAAGGAACTTTCAAAGGAAAGTGATTTTCTCTGAAACTACAGCATTTAGAAAAGTGAAGCAACACTCCATTCACTTCCCACAGTGAATTGAAGTGTTGGAACAGACAGCTTCTCATTCAGAGAAATGCATGTGAGTTTCTTGTGAATGATTGAAAGTAGCTTAAGGAACTTTCAAAATAAAGTGATTTTCTCTGAAAGGACAGCATTTAGAAAGTGAAGCAACACTCCATTCACTTCGCACAGTGAATTGAAGTGTTGTAATAGACTGCTTCTCTTTCAGAGAAACGGCTGTGAGTTTTTGTGAATGCTTGTAAGTTGCTTAAGGCACTTTCAAAGGAAAGTGATTTTCTCTGAAAGGACAGCATTTAGAAAGTGAAGCAACACTCTATTCACTTCGTACAGCGAATTGAAGTGTTGGAACAGACTGCTTCTCTTTCAGAGTAACGCATGTGAATTTCTGTTGAATGCTTGTAAGTAGCTTAAGGCACTTCCAAATGAAGTGATTTTCTCTGAAAGGACAGCATTTAGAAAGTGAAGCAACACTCCATTTACTTCGCACAGTGAATTGAAGTGTTGGAACAGACAGCTTCTCTTTCATAGAAACGCATTTGAGTTTCCTGTGAATGCTTGTAAGTAGCTTAAGGAACATTCAAAGGAAAGTGATTTTCTCTGAAACTACAGCATTTAGAAAGTGAAGCAACACTCCATTCACTTCGCACAGTGAATTGAAGTGTTGTTGCAGACTGCTTCTGTTTTAGAGAAACGGTTGTGAGTTTTTTGTGAATGCTTGTAAGTAGTTTAAGGCACTTTCAAAGGAAAGTGATTTTCTCTGAAAGGACAGCATTTAGAAAGTGAAGAAACACTCCATTCACTTCGCTCAGTGAATTGAAGTGTTGGAACAGACAGCTTTTCTTTCATAGAAACGCATTTGAGTTTCCTGTGAATGCTTGTAAGTAGCTTAAGGAACTTTCAAAGGAAAGTGATTTTCTCTGAAACTACAGCATTTAGAAAGTGAAGGAACACTCCCTTCACTTTGCACAGTGAATTGAAGTGTTGGAAAAGACTGCTTCTCTTTCAGAGTAACGCATGTGAATTTCTGTTGAATGTTTGTAAGTAGCTTAAGGCACTTTCAAAGGAAAGTGATTTTCTCTGAAAGGACAGCATTTAGAAAGTGAAGCAACACTCCATTAACTTCGCACAGTGAATTGAAGTGTTGTAATAGACTGCTTTTCATTCAGAGAAACGGATGTAAGTTTTTTGTGAATGCTTGTAAATATCTTAAGGCACTGTCAAAGGAAAGTGATTTTCTCTGAAAGGACAGCATTTAGAAAGTGAAGCAACACTCCATTCACTTCGCACAGTGAATTGAAGTGTTGTAATAGACTGCTTTTCATTCAGAGAAACGGATGTGAGTTTTTTGTGAATGCTTGTAAATATCTTAAGGCACTGTCAAAGGAAAGTGATTTTCTCTGAAACTACAACAATTAGAAAGTGAAGGAACCCTCCATTCACTTCGCACAGTGAATTGAAGTGTTGTAATAGACTGCTTTTCATTCAGAGAAACGGATGTGAGTTTTTTGTGAATGCTTGTAAATATCTTAAGGCACTGTCAAAGGAAAGTGATTTTCTCTGAAAGGACAACATTTAGAAAGTGAAGCAACACTCCATTCACTTCGCACAGTGAATTGAAGTGTTGGAACAGACAGATTGTCTTTCATAGAAACGCATTTGAGTTTCCTGTGAATGCTTGTAAGTAGCTTAAGGAACTTTCAAAGGAGAGTGATTTTCTCTGAAACTACAGCATTTAGAAAGTGAAGGAACACTCCGTTCACTTCGCACAGTGAATTGAAGTGTTGGAAAAGACTGCTTCTCTTTCAGAGTAACGCATGTGAATTTCTCTTGAATGCTTGTAAGTAGCTTAAGGCACTTTCAAAGGAAAGTGATTTTCTCTGAAAGGACAGCATTTAGAAAGTGAAGCAACAGTCCATTCACTTCGCAGAGTGAATTGAAGTGTTGTAACAGACTGCTTCTGTTTTAGAGAAACGGATTTGAGTTTTTTGTGAATGCTTGTAAGTAGCTTAAGGCACTTTCAAAGGAAAGTGATTTTCTCTGAAAGGACAGCATTTAGAAAGTGAAGCAACACTGCATTCACTTCGCACAGTGAATTGAAGTGTTGGAACAGACAGCTTCTCTTTCATAGAAACGCATTTGAGTTTCCTGTGAATGCTTGTAAGTAGCTTAAGGAACTTTCAAAGGAAAGTGATTTTCTCTGAAACTACAGCATTTAGAAAGTGAAGCAACACTCCATTCACTTCGCACAGTGAATTGAAGTGTTGGAACAGGCAGCATCCCTTTCAGAGAAATGCATGTGAGTTTCTTGTGAATGCTTGTAAGTAGCCTAAGGCACTTTCAAAGGAAAGTTATTTTCTCTGAAAGGACAGCATTTAGAAAGTGAAGCAACACTCCATTCACTTCGCACAGTGAATTGAAGTGTTGTTACAGACTGCTTCTGTTTTAGAGAAACGGATGTGAGTTTTTTGTGAATGCTTGTAAGTAGCTTAAGGCACTTTCAAAGGAAAGTGATTTTCTCTGAAAGGACAGCATTTAGAAAGTGAAGCAACACTCCATTCACTTCGCACAGTGAATTGAAGTGTTGGAACAGACAGCTTCTCTTTCATAGAAATGCATTTGAGTTTCCTGTGAATGCTTGTAAGTAGCTTAAGGAACTTTCAAAGGAAAGTGATTTTCTCTGAAACTACAACATTTAGAAAGTGAAGGAACCCTCCATTCACTTCGCACAGTGAATTGAAGTGTTGTAATAGACTGCTTTTCATTCAGAGAAACGGATGTGAGTTTTTTGTGAATGCTTGTAAGTAGCTTAAGGCACTGTCAAAGGAAAGTGATTTTCTCTGAAAGGACAGCATTTAGAAAGTGAAGCGACACTCCATTCACTTCGCACAGTGAATTGAAGTGTTGTAACAGACTGCTTCTGTTTTAGAGAAACGGATGTGAGTTTTTTGTGAATGCTTGTAAGTAGCTTAAGGCACTTTCCAAGGAAATGATTTTCTCTGAAAGGACAGCATTTAGAAAGTGAAGCAACACTCCATTCACTTCGCAGAGTGAATTGAAGTGTTGGAACAGACAGCTTCTCTTTCAGAGAAATGCATGTGAGTTTCTTGTGAATGATTGAAAGTAGCTTAAAGAACTTTTAAAATAAATTTATTTTCTCTGAAAGGACAGCATTTAGAAAGTGAAGCAACACTCCATTCACTTCGCACAGTGAATTGAAGTGTTGTAATAGACTGCTTCTCTTTCAGAGAAACGGATGTGAGTTTTTTGTGAATGCTTTTACGTTGCTTAAGGCACTTTCAAAGGAAAGTGATTTTCTCTGAAAGGACAGCATTTAGAGAGTGAAACAACACTCCATTCACTTCGCACAGTGAATTGAAGTGTTGGAACAGACTGCTTCTCTTTCAGAGTAACGCATGTGAATTTCTGTTGAATGCTTGTAAGTAGCTTAAGGCACTTTCAAATGAAGTGATTTTCTCTGAAAGGACAGCATTTTGAAAGTGAAGCAACACTCCATTTATTTCGCACAGTGAATTGAAGTGTTGGAACAGACACCTTCTCTTTCATAGAAAAACATTTGAGTTTCCTGTGAATGCTTGTAAGTAGCTTAAGGAACATTCAAAGGAAAGTGATTTTCTCAGAAACTACAGCATTTAGAAAGTGAAGCAACACTCCATTCACTTCGCACAGTGAATTGAAATGTTGGAACAGACAGCTTCTCATTCAGAGAAATGCATGTGAGTTTCTTGTGAATGATTGAAAGTAACTTAAGGAACTTTCAAAATAAAGTGATTTTCTCTGAAAGGACAGCATTTAGAAAGTGAAGCAACACTCCATTCACTTCGCACAGTGAATTGATGTGTTGGAACAGACAGCTTCTCTTTCAGAGAAATGCATGTGAGTTTCTTGTGAATGCTTGTAAGTAGTTTAAGGCACTTTCCAGAGAAAGTGATTTTCTCTGAAAGGACAGCATTTAGAAAGTGAAGCAACACTCCATTCACTTCGCACAGTGAATTGAAGTGTTGGAACAGACAGCTTCTCATTCAGAGAAATGCATGTGAGTTTCTTGTGAATGATTGAAAGTAACTTAAGGAACTTTCAAAATAAAGTGATTTTCTCTGAAAGGACAGCATTTAGAAAGTGAAGCAACACTCCATTCAATTCGCACAGTGAATTGAAGTGTTGTAATAGACTGCTTCTCTTTCAGAGAAACGGATGTGAGTTTTTGTGAATCCTTGTAAGTTGCTTAAGGCACTTTCAAAGGAAAGTGATTTTCTCTGAAAGGACAGCATTTAGAAAGTGAAGCAACACTCCATTCACTTCGCACAGTGAATTGATGTGTTGGAACAGACAGCTTCTCTTTCAGAGAAATGCATGTGAGTTTCTTGTGAATGCTTGTAAGTAGTTTAAGGCACTTTCCAAAGAAAGTGATTTTCTCTGAAAGGACAGCATTTAGAAAGTGAAGCAACACTCCATTCACTTCGCACAGTGAATTGAAGTGTTGGAACAGACAGCTTCTCATTCAGAGAAATGCATGTGAGTTTCTTGTGAATGATTGAAAGTAACTTAAGGAACTTTCAAAATAAAGTGATTTTCTCTGAAAGGACAGCATTTAGAAAGTGAAGCAACACTCCATTCACTTCGCACAGTGAATTGATGTGTTGGAACAGACAGCTTCTCTTTCAAAGAAATGCATGTGAGTTTCTTGTGAATGATTGAAAGTAGCTTAAAGAACTTTTAAAATAAATTTATTTTCTCTGAAAGGACAGCATTTAGAAAGTGAAGCAACACTCCATTCACTTCGCACAGTGAATTGAAGTGTTGTAATAGACTGCTTCTCTTTCAGAGAAACGGATGTGAGTTTTTTGTGAATGCTTGTAAGTTGCTTAAGGCACTTTCAAAGGAAAGTAATTTTCTCTGAAAGGACAGCATTTAGAAAGTGAAGCAACACTCCATTCACTTCGCACAGTGAATTGAAGTGTTGGAACAGACAGCATCTCTTTCAGAGAAACGGATGTGAGTTTTTGTGAATCCTTGTAAGTTGCTTAAGGCACTTTCAAAGGAAAGTGATTTTCTCTGAAAGGACAGCATTTAGAAAGTGAAGCAACACTCTATTCACTTCGCACAGTGAATTGAAGTGTTGGAACAGACAGCTTCTCTTTCATAGAAACACATTTGAGTTTCCTGTGAATGCTTGTAAGTAGCT
Source organism: Myodes glareolus (assembly GCF_982192425.1). Taxonomy (NCBI): domain Eukaryota; kingdom Metazoa; phylum Chordata; class Mammalia; order Rodentia; family Cricetidae; genus Myodes; species Myodes glareolus. Next base: position 458,681 of record NW_028263255.1, read on the forward strand.
TAAGAAACATTCAAAGGAAAGTGATTTTCTCTGAAACTACAGCATTTAGAAAGTGAAGCAACACTCCATTCACTTCGCACAGTGAATTGAAGTGTTGGAACAGACAGCATCTCTTTCAGAGAAATGCATGTGAGTTTCTTGTGAATGCTTGTAAGTAGCCAAAGGCACTTTCAAAGGAAAGTGATTTTCTCTGAAAGGACAGCATTTAGAAAGTGAAGCAACACTCCATTCACTTCGCACAGTGAATTGAAGTGTTGTTACAGACTGCTTCTGTTTTAGAGAAACGGTTGTGAGTTTTTTGTGAATGCTAGTAAGTAGCTTAAGGCACTGTCAAAGGAAAGTGATTTTCTCTGAAAGGACAGCATTTAGAAAGTGAAGCAACACTCCATTCACTTCGCACAGTGAATTGAAGTGTTGGAACAGAAAGCTTCTCATTCCGAGTAATGCATGTGAGTTTCTTGTGAATGATTGAAAGTAGCTTAAGGAACTTTCAAAATGAAGTGATTTTCTCTGAAAGGACAGCATTTAGAAAGTGAAGCAACACTCCATTCACTTCGCACAGTGAATTGAAGTGTTGTAATAGACTGCTTCTCTTTCAGAGAAACGGATGTGAGTTTTTGTGAATCCTTGTAAGTTGCTTAAGGCACTTTCAAAGGAAAGTGATTTTCTCTGAAAGGACAGCATTTAGAAAGTGAAGCAACACTCCATTCACTTCGCACAGTGAATTGAAGTGTTGGAACAGACAGCTTCTCTTTCATAGAAACGCATTTGAGTTTCCTGTGAATGCTTGTAAGTAGCTTAAGGAACATTCAAAGGAAAGTGATTTTCTCTGAAACTACAGCATTTAGAAAGTGAAGCAACATTCCATTCACTTCGCACAGTGAATTGAAGTGTTGGAACAGACAGCATCTCTTTCAGAGAAATGCATGTGAGTTTCTTGTGAATGCTTGGAAGTAGCCTAAGGCACTTTCCAAGGAAAGTGATTTTCTCTGAAAGGACAGCATTTAGAAAGTGAAGCAACACTCCATTCACTTCGCACAGTGAACTGAAGTGTTGTAACAGACTGCTTCTGTTTTAGAGAAACGGATGTGAGTTTTTTGTGAATGCTTGTAAGTAGCTTAAGGCACTTTCCAAGGAAAGTGATTTTCTCTGAAAGGACAGCATTTAGAAAGTGAAGCAACACTCCATTCACTTCGCACAGTGAATTGAAGTGTTGGAACAGACAGCTTCTCTTTCAGAGAAATGCATGTGAGTTTCTTGTTAATGCTTGTAAGTAGTTTAAGGCACTTTCCAAAGAAAGTGATTTTCTCTGAAAGGACAGCATTTAGAAAGTGAAGCAACACTACATTCACTTCGCACAGTGAATTGAAGTGTTGGAACAGACAGCATCTCTTTCAGAGAAATGCATGTGAGTTTCCTGTGAATGCTTGTAAGTAGCTTAAGGAACATTCAAAGAAAAGTGATTTTCTCTGAAACTACAGCATTTAGAAAGTGAAGCAACACTCCATTCACTTCGCACAGTGAATTGAAGTGTTGGAACAGACAGCATCTCTTTCAGAGAAATGCATGTGAGTTTCTTGTGAATGTTTGTAAGTAGCCTAAGGCACTTTCAAAGGAAAGTGATTTTCTCTGAAAGGACAGCATTTAGAAAGTGAAGCAACACTCCATTCACTTCGCACAGTGAATTGAAGTGTTGTAACAGACTGCTTCTGTATTAGAGAAACGGATGTGAGTTTTTTGTGAATGCTTGTACGTAGCTTAAGGCACTTTCCAAGGAAAGTGATTTTCTCTGAAAGGACAGCATTTAGAAAGTGAAGCAACACTCCATTCACTTCGCACAGTGAATTGAAGTGTTGGAACAGACAGCTTCTCTTTCAAAGAAATGCATGTGAGTTTCTTGTGAATGATTGAAAGTAGCTTAAAGAACTTTTAAAATAAATTTATTTTCTCTGAAAGGACAGCATTTAGAAAGTGAAGCAACACTCCATTCACTTCGCACAGTGAATTGAAGTGTTGTAATAGACTGCTTCTCTTTCAGAGAAACGGATGTGAGTTTTTTGTGAATGCTTGTAAGTTGCTTAAGGCACTTTCAAAGGAAAGTAATTTTCTCTGAAAGGACAGCATTTAGAAAGTGAAGCAACACTCCATTCACTTCGCACAGTGAATTGATGTGTTGGAACAGACAGCTTCTCTTTCAGAGAAATGCATGTGAGTTTCTTGTGAATGCTTGTAAGTAGTTTAAGGCACTTTCCAAAGAAAGTGATTTTCTCTGAAAGGACAGCATTTAGAAAGTGAAGCAACACTCCATTCACTTCGCACAGTGAATTGAAGTGTTGGAACAGACAGCTTCTCATTCAGAGAAATGCATGTGAGCTTCTTGTGAATGATTGAAAGTAACTTAAGGAACTTTCAAAATAAAGTGATTTTCTCTGAAAGGACAGCATTTAGAAAGTGAAGCAACACTCCATTCACTTCGCACAGTGAATTGAAGTGTTGTAATAGACTGCTTATCTTTCAGAGAAACGGATGTGAGTTTTTGTGAATCCTTGTAAGTTGCTTAAGGCACTTTCAAAGGAAAGTGATTTTCTCTGAAAGGACAGCATTTAGAAAGTGAAGCAACACTCCATTCACTTCGCACAGTGAATTGAAGTGTTGGAACAGACAGCTTCTCTTTCATAGAAACGCATTTGAGTTTCCTGTGAATGCTTGTAAGTAGCTTAAGAAACATTCAAAGGAAAGTGATTTTCTCTGAAACTACAGCATTTAGAAAGTGAAGCAACACTCCATTCACTTCGCACAGTGAATTGAAGTGTTGGAACAGACAGCATCTCTTTCAGAGAAATGCATGTGAGTTTCTTGTGAATGCTTGTAAGTAGCCAAAGGCACTTTCAAAGGAAAGTGATTTTCTCTGAAAGGACAGCATTTAGAAAGTGAAGCAACACTCCATTCACTTCGCACAGTGAATTGAAGTGTTGTTACATACTGCTTCTGTTTTAGAGAAACGATTGTGAGTTTTTTGTGAATGCTAGTAAGTAGCTTAAGGCACTTTCAAAGGAAAGTGATTTTTCTCTGAAAGGACAACATTTAGAAAGTGAAGCAACACTCCATTCACTTCGCACAGTGAATTGAAGTGTTGGAACAGACAGCTTCTCTTTCATAGAAACGCATTTGAGTTTCCTGTGAATGCTTGTAAGTAGCTTAAGGAAGTTTCAAAGGAAAGTGATTTTCTCTGAAACTACAACATTTAGAAAGTGAAGGAACCCTCCATTCACTTCGCACAGTGTATTGAAGTGTTGTAATAGACTGCTTTTCATTCAGAGAAACGGATGTGAGTTATTTGTGAATGCTTGTAAGTAGCTTAAGGCACTGTCAAAGGAAAGTGATTTTCTCTGAAAGGACAGCATTTAGAAAGTGAAGCAACACTCCATTCACTTCGCACAGTGAATTGAAGTGTTGTAACAGACTGCTTCTGTTTTAGAGAAACGGATGTGAGTTTTTTGTGAATGCTTGTAAGTAGCTTAAGGCACTTTCCAAGGAAAGTGATTTTCTCTGAAAGGACAGCATTTAGAAAGTGAAGCAACACTCCATTCACTTCGCACAGTGAATTGAAGTGTTGGAACAGACAGCTTCTCATTCAGAGAAATGCATGTGAGTTTCTTGTGAATGCTTGGAAGTAGCCTAAGACACTTTCAAAGGAAAGTGATTTTCTCTGAAAGGACAGCGTTTAGAAAGTGAAGCAATACTCCATTCACTTCGCACAGTGAATTGAAGTGTTGTTACATACTGCTTCTGTTTTAGAGAAACGATTGTGAGTTTTTTGTGAATGCTTGTAAGTAGCTTTAGGCACTTTCAAAGAAAAGTGATTTTCTCTGAAAGGACAGCATTTAGAAAGTGAAGCAACACTCCATTCACTTCGCACAGTGAATTGAAGTGTTGGAACAGACAGCTTCTCTTTCAGAGAAACGCATTTGTGTTTCCTGTGAATGCTTGTAAGTAGCTTAAGGAACTTTCAAAGGAAAGTGATTTTCTCTGAAACTACAACATTTAGAAAGTGAAGGAACACTCCATTCACTTCGCACAGTGAATTGAAGTGTTGTTACAGACTGCTTCTGTTTTAGAGAAACGGTTGTGAGTTTTTTGTGAATGCTTGTAAGTAGCTTAAGGCACTTTCAAAGGAAAGTGATTTTCTCTGAAAGGACAGCATTTAGAAAGTGAAGCAACACTCCATTCACTTCGCTCAGTGAATTGAAGTGTTGGAACAGTCAGCTTTTCTTTCATAGAAACGCATTTGAGTTTCCTGTGAATGCTTGTAAGTAGCTTAAGGAACTTTCAAAGGAAAGTGATTTTCTCTGAAAGGACAGCATTTAGAAAGTGAAGCAACACTCCATTCACTTCGCACAGTGAATTGAAGTGCTGGAACAGACAGCTTCTCTTTCAGAGAAATGCATGTGAGTTTCTTGTGAATGATTGAAAGTAGCTTAAAGAACTTTTAAAATAAATTTATTTTCTCTGAAAGGACAGCATTTAGAAAGTGAAGCAACACTCCATTCACTTCGCACAGTGAATTGAATTGTTGTAATAGACTGCTTCTCTTTCAGAGAAACGGATGTGAGTTTTTTGTGAATGCTTGTAAGTTGCTTAAGGCACTTTCAAAGGAAAGTGATTTTCTCTGAAAGGACAGCATTTAGAAAGTGAAGCAACACTCCATTCACTTCGCACAGTGAATTGATGTGTTGGAACAGACAGCTTCTCTTTCAGAGAAATGCATGTGAGTTTCTTGTGAATGCTTGTAAGTAGTTTAAGGCACTTTCCAAAGAAAGTGATTTTCTCTGAAAGGACAGCATTTAGAAAGTGAAGCAACACTCCATTCACTTCGCACAGTGAATTGAAGTGTTGGAACAGACAGCTTCTCATTCAGAGAAATGCATGTGAGTTTCTTGTGAATGATTGAAAGTAACTTAAGGAACTTTCAAAATAAAGTGATTTTCTCTGAAAGGACAGCATTTAGAAAGTGAAGCAACACTCCATTCACTTCGCACAGTGAATTGAAGTGTTGTAATAGACTGCTTCTCTTTCAGAGAAACGGATGTGAGTTTTTGTGAATCCTTGTAAGTTGCTTAAGGCACTTTCAAAGGAAAGTGATTTTCTCTGAAAGGACAGCATTTAGAAAGTGAAGCAACACTCCATTCACTTCGCACAGTGAATTGATGTGTTGGAACAGACAGCTTCTCTTTCAGAGAAATGCATGTGAGTTTCTTGTGAATGCTTGTAAGTAGTTTAAGGCACTTTCCAAAGAAAGTGATTTTCTCTGAAAGGACAGCATTTAGAAAGTGAAGCAACACTCCATTCACTTCGCACAGTGAATTGAAGTGTTGGAACAGACAGCTTCTCATTCAGAGAAATGCATGTGAGTTTCTTGTGAATGATTGAAAGTAACTTAAGGAACTTTCAAAATAAAGTGATTTTCTCTGAAAGGACAGCATTTAGAAAGTGAAGCAACACTCCATTCACTTCGCACAGTGAATTGAAGTGTTGTAATAGACTGCTTCTCTTTCAGAGAAACGGATGTGAGTTTTTGTGAATCCTTGTAAGTTGCTTAAGGCACTTTCAAAGGAAAGTGATTTTCTCTGAAAGGACAGCATTTAGAAAGTGAAGCAACACTCTATTCACTTCGCACAGTGAATTGAAGTGTTGGAACAGACAGCTTCTCTTTCATAGAAACACATTTGAGTTTCCTGTGAATGCTTGTAAGTAGCTTAAGAAACATTCAAAGGAAAGTGATTTTCTCTGAAACTACAGCATTTAGAAAGTGAAGCAACACTCCATTCACTTCGCACAGTGAATTGAAGTGTTGGAACAGACAGCATCTCTTTCAGAGAAATGCATGTGAGTTTCTTGTGAATGCTTGTAAGTAGCCAAAGGCACTTTCAAAGGAAAGTGATTTTCTCTGAAAGGACAGCATTTAGAAAGTGAAGCAACACTCCATTCACTTCGCACAGTGAATTGAAGTGTTGTTAGAGACTGCTTCTGTTTTAGAGAAACGGTTGTGAGTTTTTTGTGAATGCTAGTAAGTAGCTTAAGGCACTGTCAAAGGAAAGTGATTTTCTCTGAAAGGACAGCATTTAGAAAGTGAAGCAACACTCCATTCACTTCGCACAGTGAATTGAAGTGTTGGAACAGAAAGCTTCTCATTCAGAGAAATGCATGTGAGTTTCTTGTGAATGATTGAAAGTAGCTTAAGGAACTTTCAAAATGAAGTGATTTTCTCTGAAAGGACAGCATTTAGAAAGTGAAGCAACACTCCATTCACTTCGCACAGTGAATTGAAGTGTTGTAATAGACTGCTTCTCTTTCAGAGAAACGGATGTGAGTTTTTGTGAATCCTTGTAAGTTGCTTAAGGCACTTTCAAAGGAAAGTGATTTTCTCTGAAAGGACAGCATTTAGAAAGTGAAGCAACACTCCATTCACTTCGCACAGTGAATTGAAGTGTTGGAACAGACAGCTTCTCTTTCATAGAAACGCATTTGAGTTTCCTGTGAATGCTTGTAAGTAGCTTAAGGAACATTCAAAGGAAAGTGATTTTCTCTGAAACTACAGCATTTAGAAAGTGAAGCAACATTCCATTCACTTCGCACAGTGAATTGAAGTGTTGGAACAGACAGCATCTCTTTCAGAGAAATGCATGTGAGTTTCTTGTGAATGCTTGGAAGTAGCCTAAGGCACTTTCAAAGGAAAGTGATTTTCTCTGAAAGGACAGCATTTAGAAAGTGAAGCAACACTCCATTCACTTCGCACAGTGAATTGAAGTGTTGGAACAGACAGCTTCTCTTTCAGAGAAATGCATGTGAGTTTCTTGTTAATGCTTGTAAGTAGTTTAAGGCACTTTCCAAAGAAAGTGATTTTCTCTGAAAGGACAGCATTTAGAAAGTGAAGCAACACTCCATTCACTTCGCACAGTGAATTGAAGTGTTGGAACAGACAGCATCTCTTTCAGAGAAATGCATGTGAGTTTCTTGTGAATGCTTGTAAGTAGCCTAAGGCACTTTCAAAGGAAAGTGATTTTCTCTGAAAGGACAGCATTTAGAAAGTGAAGCAACACTCCATTCACTTCGCACAGTGAATTGAAGTGTTGGAACAGACAGCTTCTCTTTCATAGAAACGCATTTGAGTTTCCTGTGAATGCTTGTAAGTAGCTTAAGGAACTTTCAAAGGAAAGTGATTTTCTCTGAAACTACAACATTTAGAAAGTGAAGGAACCCTCCATTCACTTCGCACAGTGAATTGAAGTGTTGTAATAGACTGCTTTTCATTCAGAGAAACGGATGTGAGTTATTTGTGAATGCTTGTAAGTAGCTTAAGGCACTGTCAAAGGAAAGTGATTTTCTCTGAAAGGACAGCATTTAGAAAGTGAAGCAACACTCCATTCACTTCGCTCAGTGAATTGAAGTGTTGTAACAGACTGCTTCTGTTTTAGAGAAACGGATGTGAGTTTTTTGTGAATGCTTGTAAGTAGCTTAAGGCACTTTCCAAGGAAAGTGATTTTCTCTGAAAGGACAGCATTTAGAAAGTGAAGCAACACTCCATTCACTTCGCACAGTGAATTGAAGTGTTGGAACAGACAGCTTCTCTTTCAGAGAAATGCATGTGAGTTTCTTGTGAATGATTGAAAGTAGCTCAAAGAACTTTTAAAATAAATTTATTTTCTCTGAAAGGACAGCATTTAGAAAGTGAAGCAACACTCCATTCACTTCGCACAGTGAATTGAAGTGTTGTAATAGACTGCTTCTCTTTCTGGGAAACGGATGTGAGTTTTTTGTGAATGCTTGTAAGTTGCTTAAGGCACTTTCAAAGGAAAGTGATTTTCTCTGAAAGGACAGCATTTAGAGAGTGAAGCAACACTCCATTCACTACGCACAGTGAATTGAAGTGTTGGAACAGACTGCTTCTCTTTCAGAGTAACGCATGTGAATTTCTGTTGAATGCTTGTAAGTAGCTTAAGGCACTTTCAAATGAAGTGATTTTCTCTGAAAGGACAGCATTTAGAAAGTGAAGCAACACTCCATTTATTTCGCACAGTGAATTGAAGTGTTGGAACAGACACCTTCTTTTTCATAGAAAAACATTTGATTTTCCTGTGAATGCTTGTAAGTAGCTTAAGGAACATTCAAAGGAAAGTGATTTTCTCTGAAACGACAGCATTTAGAAAGTGAAGCAACACTCCATTCACTTCGCACAGTGAATTGAAGTGTTGGAACAGACAGCTTCTCATTCAGAGAAATGCATGTGAGTTTCTTGTGAATGCTTGGAAGTAGCCTAAGGCACTTTCAAAGGAAAGTGATTTTCTCTGAAAGGACAGCATTTAGAAAGTGAAGCAACACTCCATTCACTTCGCACAGTGAATTGAAGTGTTGTTACAGACTGCTTCTGTTTTAGAGAAACGGTTGTGAGTTTTTTGTGAATGCCTGTAAGTAGCTTAAGGCACTTTCAAAGAAAAGTGATTTTCTCTGAAAGGACAGCATTTAGAAAGTGAAGCAACACTCCATTCACTTCGCACAGTGAATTGAAGTGTTGGAACAGACAGCTTCTCTTTCATAGAAACGCATTTGTGTTTCTTGTGAATGCTTGTAAGTAGCTTAAGGAACTTTCAAAGGAAAGTGATTTTCTCTGAAACTACAACATTTAGAAAGTGAAGGAACACTCCATTCACTTCGCACAGTGAATTGAAGTGTTGTTACAGACTGCTTCTGTTTTAGAGAAACGGTTGTGTGTTTTTTGTGAATGCTTGTAAGTAGCTTAAGGCACTTTCAAATGAAGTGATTTTCTCTGAAAGGACAGCATTTAGAAAGTGAAGCAACACTCCATTTACTTCGCACAGTGAATTGAAGTGTTGGAACAGACAGCTTCTCTTTCAGAGAAATGCATGTGAGTTTCTTGTTAATGCTTGTAAGTAGTTTAAGGCACTTTCCAAGGAAAGTGATTTTCTCTGAAAGGACAGCATTTAGAAAATGAAGCAACACTCCATTCACTTCGCACAGTGAACTGAAGTGTTGGAACAGACAGCTTCTCTTTCAGAGAAATGCATGTGAGTTTCTTGTGAATGATTGAATGTAGCTTAAAGAACTTTTAAAATAAATTTATTTTCTCTGAAAGGACAGCATTTAGAAAGTGAAGCAACACTCCATTCACTTCGCACAGTGAATTGAAGTGTTGTAATAGACTGCTTCTCTTTCAGAGAAACGGATGTGAGTTTTTTGTGAATGCTTGTAAGTTGCTTAAGGCGCTTTCAAAGGAAAGTGATTTTCTCTGAAAGGACAGCATTTAGAAAGTGAAGCAACACTCCATTAACTTCGCACAGTGAATTGATGTGTTGGAACAGACAGCTTCTCTTTCAGAGAAATGCATGTGAGTTTCTTGTGAATGCTTGTAAGTATTTAAGGCACTTTCCAAAGAAAGTGATTTTCTCTGAAAGGACAGCATTTAGAAAGTGAAGCAACACTCCATTCACTTCGCACAGTGAATTGAAGTGTTGGAACAGACAGCTTCTCATTCAGAGAAATGCATGTGAGTTTCTTGTGAATGATTGAAGGTAACTTAAGGAACTTTCAAAATAAAGTGATTTTCTCTGAGAGGACAGCATTTAGAAAGTGAAGCAACACTCCATTCACTTCGCACAGTGAATTGAAGTGTTGTAATAGACTGCTTCTCTTTCAGAGAAACGGATGTGAGTTTTTGTGAATCCTTGTAAGTTGCTTAAGGCACTTTCAAAGGAAAGTGATTTTCTCTGAAAGGGCAGCATTTAGAAAGTGAAGCAACACTCCATTCACTTCGCACAGTGAATTGAAGTGTTGGAACAGACAGCTTCTCTTTCATAGAAACGCATTTGAGTTTCCTGTGAATGCTTGTAAGTAGCTTAAGAAACATTCAAAGGAAAGTGATTTTCTCTGAAACTACAGCATTTAGAAAGTGAAGCAACACTCCATTCACTTCGCACAGTGAATTGAAGTGTTGGAACAGACAGCTTCTCATTCAGAGAAATGCATGTGAGTTTCTTGTGAATGATTGAAGGTAACTTAAGGAACTTTCAAAATAAAGTGATTTTCTCTGAGAGGACAGCATTTAGAAAGTGAAGCAACACTCCATTCACTTCGCACAGTGAATTGAAGTGTTGTAATAGACTGCTTCTCTTTCAGAGAAACGGATGTGAGTTTTTGTGAATCCTTGTAAGTTGCTTAAGGCACTTTCAAAGGAAAGTGATTTTCTCTGAAAGGGCAGCATTTAGAAAGTGAAGCAACACTCCATTCACTTCGCACAGTGAATTG